>NW_015506545.1:291004-365433 GCF_001515645.1 Sinocyclocheilus grahami
ATATATATATATATATAAAAAATAAAATAAAAAAATTATTATACATGTAAATATTTGTATACAATTTGTTATATATTATATCGGGTTTTTTTTTTTTTTTATATATATATAATTATTTGTATAACTTTATATTTAAAAACATATAGTCTACATTATACATCTAATATCTTGCTAGTGGGTGAGATGTGGTGCCTCCCAGTAAAAGCCTGATTCGTGTCATTTAGACTTTGCTCATAGTAAACAATGTAGTAATGTGTTATGCCTTCACAAAAACAACTCTATGAAAGCCACTAGGAATTGCAACAGCATTTGACATGTTTGTGGCTGTCGCTGCACAGCTGAAGACGCCTCGGTACCTCCTTTAGACAAAAGGTTTCTGCGCGAAGGACGGTCACCAAATAAAGCTTTGTGCAAACCACACACACACACACACACACACACACACACACACACAGCAGAGATGCATGCATGGATACAATATTTCATGCACGTCGCAGCTCGAAAATAACCTCCTCAAAATAATTATACAAATATATTTACATGCATTGATGCCAGACATGATCCAGTCGTTTATAGAGAAAAATGGTGGTGGAAAATAATGCAAATTATAATAAATGCAACGCGTTCCGGCTGACTGACTGACAGGAAGATCCAACTTAAACGGGTTTACTATGAAAGCTATGGCATACAGTATCACGCTGCGGTCTGCGCCACCCCTCTCGCGCACAGACAATGAGCCCGCAGTGGGTTTATGAGACACGCGGGGCCCTCCAGCGCTTCACGCCCGCGTTTAACGCACAGCCTGTCACTGACGCACGAGCAACGCTCGCGAGCACAACCCCGCTCCAGCTGCTGCGAATACTCACAAAAAGCCTCGGAAATCCCACACACACTGGGTTACTGTCGTCCTAGCACTCAGTCTGCTCGGTTAAGCTCTCTCCGCAGCCAAACTCAACGCGTTTTCCTCCTGCTTCAGTCGAAAACCGCGACAAAAAAACAACTGAAACTTTCCGCTTACCGTCGCGGCGCTCTTCGGCGTCCTCTTCGTCATTCACCTACCAGCAGAGGACGGATTCTCGACGATTTTAAGAGAAAGAAGCGTGTGTCGGAGGCTAGAAACTGAACGTTAACCCTACGGCTGTGTGGCGTCTCTCAGCGCTGCGTTTGAAAACATCGCCGTCAGTGCGTCTCTGAGAAAAGCTCCAGCGAAAAAAACACGCAAAGCGGAGGCGCTCATTGGCGGACGAGGGACCACGTGATCCACGGCGCTCAAACTCGTTTTGCGCTCGCTCTGAAATGTTTGCTGTTTAATATTTCTCAAATGTTATATAGGCGTTTTAATATTTAATAATATATTTAACACTATATTTAATATTTCTGTTTTAGCTTTTTAGTTTAATTAAATGTATTTTAATATACTATTTTGATTTTTAAATGAACGCTTAATTATTTTATTTATTATTTCTTCAGTTAGTGAATTCTTGAAATTGTAGGCTATGTAAATATCAGTTAGGGCAAATATATGTATTATTTTCATTTTATGCAAAGAATATGTGTCCTGTGTCTTTCATTTAATCTATTTTATTTATTTATTAACTTTTTTGTGTGCTATTTCCAATAGTCTTTATTTTACTGTTTTGACGTTTGAATTATGCCAAATAATAATTAAAAATAATTTAAATAAATGTAAAAAAAAAAAATACTTTGTTAAAAAATTGCTCCTTTTTGTTTTTTTACAAGTGAAATACATTCACTTTGTGCTTATCCCATGTCGTAAATTTGTTTTTGTATGAGGGTTTATCATTATTATTATTATTTTCTCTCCGGGATGGGGGATGGGGGGCTGACGCTGCGCACCGTGACGTCACCAGCGTGCGCGAATGTTCTGGAACGTTGACGTCGGAGAGGCGCGAGGAGGAGAAGGTATTTGACGAGCGCGAGCCAATGTGGCGTAATTTATTCCGTTATTACGAGCGATTAAAATGTGTTTGATTCTAGGTTGGCTAGTTTAGAACGCCGTTGCCGCGCTTTCGGCGGTTATTATTGTTGTGGCGCAGTTGGTTATTTACATGATGTAGGAAAAAGGGAGTTGGCGCATGCGCAGGGGATGGGCTGGTATTATGTTGCAGAACGAGAACATTGGTGTGTGTGTGTGTGTGAGAGAGAGAGAGCGAGAGAGAGAGAGAGAGAGAGAGAGAGAGAGAGAGAGAGAGAGAGAGAGAGAGAGAGAGAGAGAGAGAGAGAGAGAGAGAGAGAGAGAGAGAGAGAGAGAGAGAGAGAGAGAGAGAGAGAGAGAGAGAGAGAGAGAGAGAGAGAGAGAGAGAGAGAGAGAGAGAGAGAGAGAGAGAGAGAGAGAGAGAGAGAGAGAGAGAGAGAGAGAGAGAGAGAGAGAGAGAGAGAGAGAGAGAGAGAGAGAGAGAGAGAGAGAGAGAGAGAGAGAGAGAGAGAGAGAGAGAGAGAGAGAGAGAGAGAGAGAGAGAGAGAGAGAGAGAGAGAGAGAGAGAGAGAGAGAGAGAGAGAGAGAGAGAGAGAGAGAGAGAGAGAGAGAGAGAGAGAGAGAGAGAGAGAGAGAGAGAGAGAGAGAGAGAGAGAGAGAGAGAGAGAGAGAGAGAGAGAGAGAGAGAGAGAGAGAGAGAGAGAGAGAGAGAGAGAGAGAGAGAGAGAGAGAGAGAGAGAGAGAGAGAGAGAGAGAGAGAGAGTGAGTGTGTGAGTGTGTGTGTGTGTGTGTGAGTGAGAGTGTGTGAGTGTGTGTGTGTGAGTCTGTCTGTGTGAGTGAGTGTGTGTGTGTGTGTGAGGGGGATGGGCGCTGGCTAGACACACACGTGAACACATATGCATAGACCAGCTAGAGTCAGTTGCATGAAATGTTGTGGTGTGAAGAAGTGATCATAACATTAATAAATACGCGTGGTTGACATATATGAAACTGTAACTGAGTTATGGTTTGAACCTTAAAAACAAAGTACCATACAATGTTGTGATATTACCATTTGTACAATTGCAAAAGCATAAAAGTTAGTCGCATGTAAATAGTGTGTTTGGCAGCTGCATGCTGTTTGTATGTCGTCTTAACTCAGCCAACATGATCAAACTTTAATCAATAACTCTTATGTCATTTTTGTGTGTCATTGATTATGATTAATGATGTAATCTTTTATGTTTTCAAGACACTGCAAAAAGTGGTGACCTGCGATTGTTACCTTAAAGAGCTATTTCTACTGGATTTAACCCATTAAAGTGTTTTGTTGGTATAAATTATTTTAGGTTGATTCGGTGATATTAGTTAATAGTTTTGACTTGAATAAAACCAGTATAACTTACTTATTAGAAGATATCATTTTTTCAATAATGTGTATTTTCTTCTGGTTGTAAATAGAAATCTAATGACTTTCCTTGTTAAAAGTAAATAAAAGCAGCTAATATTGAACCATTTTTACAGTTTATTGTCATTGGACACTAACTGTACCTGATTGATCAAATAATAGTAAATATTGTGGAAAATGACAGAATTTTGGTGTACATTTTATTCAATATCATTAAATTGCATTATATATATACATACATACTGCTGTCTAGATTTTGTTCAGCCAACTACTATAAATGCCATGGTATATGATTATGGCAATCATGTACTAAGGGTTTTGTAAGTAAAGACTGTGTGAGGTTCTGAATGGAAAACCGCACGTGGAACAGCCTCAGAAATGCTCGCACTTTTGATGTGGCTTGTTTATACATCCTGCATCTGCATCTGTCAGTGAGATTATGCTGTATGGATGGCAAAATGTACGTCTTTTTAAAGTATTGTTTATATCAAATAAACACAAAGTAATGGAAGACTACACTGTATGTGCTTATGTTATGTTTTGTTATAATATTGCAAAAGTTTAGGATGGAGGCCTTTTGTCGTGACCATGCTTGCATGCACAAGAATATTCCTAAATTAATTAGAATTTGGTCATATTATGATGAATATGCCACAACCCCAATATTCTAAGACGTCTGACATATTCCTTTTTTAATCAATTATCTATTAATGAAAAGAAATAAACAAATCAATAAACAGATGGGTTAAAGTATCATAATAGTATCACTGCCTACGTTTTGCTATTTATTGCTGTGTGCTGCTGTCAGTGTCAAGAATGTGAATTGAGGTGAAATTACTCTACACAATTGCTAAAAAATGAAGTGTAATAACTGGTGAAACCATCTCCAGTATTTTCAGTACTGTTGCAGTAAAAGTGTTCGACTTTGTTTACCTAGAACATGCTGATTATTGTGTTCAGAAATGTTCCGCTAGCTGTGGAGCATAAAAACTATTTGTTTGGAATATATAAAAACAATTTTTATTTGCACGTAAACATGGATTATGTTTGTATCACAAAAAACTTTTAAGGAATAGTTCACCCAAAAATGATAATTTGCTGAAGATTTACTCACCGTCAGGCCATCCAAGATGTAGATGAGTTTGTTTCTTCATCAGATTTGGAGAAACGTAGCATTGCATCACTTGCTCCCCAGTGGATGGGTGCCGTCAGAATGAGAGTCCAAACAACATGAAAAAAAACATCACAGTAATCCACACCACTCCATCAATTACCATTTTGTGAAACTAGAAGCTGTGCTTTTGTAAGAAACAAATCCATCATCAAGACATTTCAACTTCAGTCGTTTCCAGCCAAAATACAAGTCCTTTATGTGTGATATTGCTTTCTCCAGTGACAAAGTCATCTTTTCTGGAGAGAAATCTGCACAGATCAAGCACTGTTTCTAAACAAATATGTTGGTGGATCTTGATGTGAGGGACAACAGGAGATGGAGTTTTTCACTGGAGGAAGCGTTATGGATTATGGACTGGTATTTTAGCTGGAAGCAACACTTTGAAGTTAAAAACATCTTAATGATGGATTTTTTTTTTTTTTTTTACAAACACGCAGTTTTTCACTTGTGGATTGTGTTTTTATCAGCTGTTTGGACTCTCATTCTGACGGCACCCATTCACTGCATTGCTGAGCAAGTGATGGAATGACGCATTTCTCCAAATCTGACGAATGTTAATTTTTGGGTGAACTATTCCTTTAATCTGCATGGTTCATTTGTCATTTAAAAAAAACAAAAACAAAGTCACACTGGTCTATTGGGTATAATTTATGATAATATTTTATTTACATATACAACATCTCTGATGTTTACAAGGACTCAAGATCACGGAGGTCTGTTTACAGGTCAGGTCTCACACCAAAGCCTGGTCCGGGAGGAGGTTCTGTCAGTGAGGTTAAACCTCCGGCAGGTTCACATGAAAAACGCCCACTCCTGATGGAAGTGAAATCATTACAATCAATTAAAACATTCTTAGCGAGCCAAATGATACATTAACCACACACATCACATCATGTACTTATTTAATTAGACCTCTAGTTGCCTCATATTATCTTCACAAGTGAAATAAATAATAGGGGCGTCTCTGAGAACTGCAAGCTGAGCTAACCATCGTCCTCTTACAACTAACAACTGACCCTTCATTTGACCGTCAATCCTTTTAATAAGCTTGCGTCTGTGAATGTCCCAAACACCCCCTTGATGTCACAACCAAACTATACTTGACTCAGAACCAGATAATCAAATCAATTGGCTTGACACAATTTCTGAAAAAGATCTAAATCTATACACAAATAAGGTGAGTTGCTTTCACATACAATTCCCACTGCTGCTCTTTAAAGTATAATATAATGGATAAATGGATTGAAATATGCAATGCATGCATATTTATATATGCATATGCACTATTGTCTGACATTATAGGACACATTATATATAATAGCAAGGATGCATAAAATTGATCAAAAGTGACAGTAAAAGCATTTCTAATGTTACAAAACATTTGTATTTCAAATAAATGCATTTCATTGAGCCCCAATAATAATTAAGCAGCAAATCAGCATATTAGAATGATTTCTGTAGGATCATCTGACACTGAAGAAGGTAATGGTGCTGAAAATTCAGCTGCGCATCACAGGAATAAATTACATTTTTAAAGATATTTGAATATAAAGTTGGCTATTTAAATTTTTTTTAAATATACAGTTGCTTATTGTAATAATATTTCACAATATTACTGTTTTTACTATATTTTTCATCAAATAAATACAGTATTAGTGAGCAGAAGTGACTTGTATTTATGTATTTACTCTGAAATAATATAATTATAATATTCAGATGAACCATTTTAATCAAACAGCCAATTAGACTCAATTTGTTTAATGTAAGAAGTAGAATACAATACCGATCTAGTTTGAAATAATAAAGGCATGTTTTCTAAGTTGTTTTTCTTTAAACAAAATACTAGAAAGAATTATATTTAATAATTAAATTATTTTATATGCACCATCACCAATATAACAAAGCACTGCATATACATAGTAAGCAGCAATCACATATTAACTATATAAAACATTTAAATGCATGTGATTTATAAAACATATCATGCCCAGACTTCATTTTTGAGTGATGACACCAAAATTGAATTTGAATCACTTCACTGTTGAATTTCCATGAATTTGCATCTAAAATTTAAATAAGAGATGCTATAAAGTCATATTTGCAGTCTGTGAGACAAGGAAAGAATCTTAGGAAATGCAATGGCCACTTTAAAATCACTGTGCTGTGGATTATTTTTACCACGATATATCAAGTAATACTAAAAGAAGGGAGATTTGTGTACCTGGGTCCAGGAGGAGGAACTCTGCCTGCCTTCAGTTCATCAATAATCTGCTCAATGTCTGATGGTTTAAGATCCTCCTACAAACCAAACCAGAAAGAAAGGAAACACTCGTTAATGCAGAATTAATTGATTATAGTACACCCTATTCTCTGATCTTTGTCTTAAAGCGGTCATATGACGCTATTTTAAAGATCATTATGTTGTGTATTTGGTGTAACAGAATATGTTGACATGCTTTAATGTTCAAAAAACACATTATTTTTCAAATACTGTACATTATTGTAGGTCCTCTATGCCCCGCCTCTCCCAAACGCGTAGTTGTATACAAAGTCCCTCCTTCCGACAAGCGCAGTCTGCTCTGATTGGCCAGCTGACCCAGTGCATTGTGATTGGCCGAACACCGCAAGCACACGTCGGAAATGTAACGCCCCTTACCATAATCGCGAGCGTCAGCTTTCAAAGTAAATATCAAGACAGTTAATAATGTCGTTAATTTAGCATCAGTTCAAGTCCGAAAGGGCAACAGAGTCGCGTGACAGACACAGTGATGATGCAGTACACAAGCCGCGGTTAAGACAGCTGACGTGCTATGATTTCTGACAGACAGTTCACTCTCCTGTAATGTGACCCTGTTCCCCTTACACACACACACACACACACACATGACGCGTTACTCTGCGCTGCGCAAAACTCCGCATTTGAACAGTCAATAGCAAATACTTAAACTAATAACAAAACATACTTACAGTCGCTGATTCAGAAGCGCCAGATTGTCATAGCAAAGTCAGAATTGAGGCTTTCTTTTTTTTTTTGGAAATAGATTTGTGCACAGCCAGTCTTTTTACTCCATAAAATGCGTTGCACAAATTCGAACATCTGGGTTGTGCTGTTCTGTTTTCTGGTTCTGATTCCTAATTGCATCTACTTTCGGAAGGCCAAATAAAGTGCTTTTGCTTTTGCACTGAAACACAGCTTCTCCCTGACATGCTGCATCCACACTACTGCTGTTCCTGAAACCACGCCTTCTTTCTTTGCGTGCACATTTGGGCGACATTATGCTAATATTTCCACATAGTGAGGTAGATATGTGGGGGCGTGTTAGAACGAGCCGTTTTAGGTAGGTGTGGCTGACTCTTAACTTTTATAAAGAATATCTCTTTGGATTTGAGACTTTAGTCTTTGCAACTTTACAGATCTTCTTTATGCACCAAGAGCTTGTAACACTCCAAAGAGAAAGGAAAACTTGAAATCGCATCATATGACCCCTTTAAAGAGATAAATAAGCTCAAGCATCAACTTTATTATGGTGAATTCAGTGAAAACATGTAAAAATAAAGCCTGTTTTCAGATCCGCTGAGATGTTCCTAATAGGGGTTAAAGAAAAAATTCTTTAAACGAAACAGAATTACTTGCAAGCATGTTCTGACAGGTTTTGTGAGATTCAACCACTACAAATGTTCTGCTGCCCTTCAGACCTTGTGTGACTCACTTTCTGAAAATGTTAGTAACACTAAATGAACGTAATTGGTAAACATGAGTGATCTCTAGCCACACCGTAGCTATCTCATTATCTGGAAGCAGCAGGGCAACCCTCTACATTGTGAGTAAATCACTCGCATATGCGACAAAATCTTCACTCATAATTACAACTTGTGAACTGGGAGTTTTCTGAGAGCTACGACTTGTACCACGTGATCGCTGAACCACCTGACCACCGCAGGCTCTGTTTAGGCGTTGATAGTGTTGCCATAGAAAAGCATAATTCCGAGGACGTGAACAGCTCCGAGTAGAACATCACGTGCGGTCATCTCGAAATTACGGTAATTACGATATGGCGTGCCGTGAACGCAGCATATTTTTCAGTTCATCTGCATGGATGCGCAGCGCACCTGTATTTGGCGTACCGTGAACTCTAGTGTAACCGCGCACACTTTGCCGTCACTTTGTCTCACACACGCAGAGAGAGAGAGAGCTAGAGAGTCTTGCATACCATGCAGAATTGACGCGCTACGTGTAAACAATATACTTTGTTGTATTTTCCTGTCAAAATAATGGAGTTCCTTTGGAATTCTTCAACTTTTAAAGGGGTCCTATTATGCTTTTTTTTACTTCTTGAACTTTAGTTTGTAATGTTGCTGTTTGAGCATAAAAAAGATCTGCAAAGTTACAAAGCTCAAAGTCCACTTCAAAAGGAGATATTTTATTTAATAGAAATCACTTTTCAAAAACTACAATGAAAGACTCGTTTGGACTACAACGCATATTTTCAGACGAATGGGACGAGACCTGGTTGAGCTGCACTAGAGAAGACAACGAGTGTTATTATGTCGGAGATGCGCTAGTTTTCACAAGGCAAACGAACTTTAGAGTGGTTACAATCATCCGGGTTTAAATCGCACTCAAATTGATTTGATTTTGACGCAATATTTACACTGAAGCTGCAGGCGGCTATGGTAAGGGGCATGACATTTCCCGACCAGGCGCCGAGTGCTGCCAATCACAGCACACACTGGCCCAGCTAACCAATCACAGCACACACTGGCCCAGCTAACCAATCAGCACATTTCGTATTTCAGAAGGCGGGCCTTCATTTGATGCAGGAACTATTCGAGCCGTTCATGCCAGACTGGGGAGAAAGGTGTTGTAATAATGTAAAATATGTGAAAATTTTGTTTTTCGAACAATCCAGTATGAGAGCCTGTTCTAGTACACCCCCAAAACAAAATCAAGACTTTGTAAAAGAGCATAATAGGACCCCTTTAAGAACTGCTGGGTTCTCCGGTAGTAGGCGGAACTAATGCGCAAACGGCAATCTCATTGGCTGGTGCTCACCTAGTATCATCCCTGTTTTAATTTCAGCGAATCAGTTCAAGCAAACACACACAACCTGATTAATATTCATGAATCCAGCAGCTCATTAATCCTTAGAGCATTTTATACTGTTCTTATTAGTAGAATTCTATGTATTATTATTATTATTATCTTATCAGTATTAGTGTTAGTTTTTCCCCATTTTTTACAGAAACACTGAATGACCAAAAAAGCAGCACCACCAGTCCTGAGTTCAGTTAAAATTACTAATATGCATTCATACATGGTTTTAATTCTCATTACTAAAGTGCTATCATTAAATAATACTTGATTATCATTAGCGCTGTCAAGCGATTAATCGCATCCAAAATAAAAGTTTTTGTTTACATAATATATGTGTGTACTGTTTATATTTATTATGTATATATAAATACACACATACAGTATATATTTCACAAATATTTACATTTATATTCATATAATATATATTATATATAAATATATTTAAAATATAAACAACTTATTTTTCTTAAATGTATACATAATAAACATACACAGTACACAGACATATATTACGTAAACAAAAACTTTTATTTTGGATGCGATTAATCACAAATATTTACATTTATATTCATATAATATATATTATATATAAATATATTTAAAATATAAACAACTTATTTTTCTTAAATGTATACATAATAAACATACACAGTACACAGACATATATTACGTAAACAAAAACTTTTATTTTGGATGCGATTAATTGTTTGACAGCACTAATTATCATATATAATGCTTGACTGACTGATGTTACGAATGTAGTACATTTAGATATTTAAAAAGCTGTGCCATTTTATTTATATATATATATATATATATATATATATATATAAAACACACACATGCATATATGGTATATCAGTCTGGTGAGTAAACTAAAAAATGTACTAGCCAATGGCGATTCAATTGCCAAGGTGTCGGTAGAGGGTTGCAGGGTCATGTAGATGTGATCTCTAGGTTCCTCCAGAAGAAAGCATCAAAGGATGAGCTCACCAAATGCCCTAACGGATGATTAGCTGTTGGAAGGAGACCTGCTAACCCATTTCAGGTGGGTGAATCACACAGGGCTGACGAGTTTCTATTTAACTCTGAGAGGCCACGGCTAATTGCATCATTACCCCGGCGGGTCATACAGGGCTTCACTTAACACAAACAAGCTTAAACAGAGACGTACACAACCCAAGGAATATTCACCACCGATACGGACTCAGATCTAATTAGTGAATTAATTATAGTTATATAAGCAATAATTCCTCTAGCTAGAAATCCACTTATAAGGTTTTGTTTCTTATTTTTTGACAATTAAAACAAAGAACACAAAAATAAATAAAATAGCAATATGCACCATCAATATTGTATTATTATTATTAATATTATTGTTGGACTGTGTATAATAATAATTCGTAGCAGTAGCAGTAATACAATTATATTTAGTTCTTTTGATTAACATCTGCATTCTCTTTTTAGTAAATTATACAATATAAATTAGAATACAAAAAAACTGCACTATCAATATTATTTTTTGTTGTGTATAATATTAATAATAATTAGTACTGCTATTTATATGATTATATTTACGCAAAGCTCTTGTTTGTACATTATGCATTTGGTGCTTTTTAACAATTAAAATCAATTACAATGCAACAAAAAACAATATGCACTATAAATTATATTATTTTTGACTGTATAATAATAATAGTAATATAATAACAATAATTAGTACTATTATTTATACAGTTAAATGTATGCTCTTTTGTTTGTACAATATGCATTCTTTCTTAGCTTTATGACAATTAAATTACAATACAACAAAAAACAACATGTACTATCATTATTTTTAGATGATGATTTTATAATAATTAGTATATTTATTTGTATAATTATATTTAGTTCTTTTGTTGTACATTTACACCTTTTTTGACAACCTTGACAATTAAACATTAGAATACAACAAAAACAATACGCACCATCAATATCATATTATTATTTCATTCTATTATTCAATAATAATAGTAGTAACAATAATAATTAGCTTTGTTATTTGTACTAGTATATTAAGTTATTTTGTTTGTGTTTTTCATTCCTTTTTGACTACTAAAATAAATTACAGTACAACAAAAACAACATATTATTAATTGATGTATAATAATTAGTAGTAGTACTATTTGTACAATAGTATGCAAAGTTCATTTGTTTGTACGTTCTCCAATCATCTCGACTGTCTGTCTGATTGATTGATTATCAGCCAATCAGAAGATAATCATTTCTTTTTACCTCTTTAAAGCAAACAGGACCACATGAACACATCCTGTATATTGCCCTTTACCCTTGTTAAGACTCAAAACACACAAACTGCTCATCTTGACTTCATAACAGAGAAACTGCCTCCCCTAGAGCTGACATTAAAACTAGCTGCCGCTCATCAACATGCATTCACAACGAGACTCAAACATGAGGTTTCTGATCATACTCACATAATAGTTATCGTTGATTTGGACCATTGGTGCGTTCACACAAGCCCCGAGACATTCGACTTCTGTTAGCGTGAATAATTTATCTGCCGTGGTCTCACCGACTTTGACACCTGACAGGAGAGATCATTTTTGGGTTAGACAATTAAACACATAGTCATTACTTGCGTGTTAATTCAAATAAACATTAAATAAAATATTATTTCAGCAGCCAAGGCATCATTTCTCATTTAAATCTAAACATTTAAATAGTAATAATAATAATGACAACAATGCACAACTAAAAGACTTCAAATTAAAGTGAAAACAGAAAATGTAAAAATAAAATCCCATTTAAAATATTAACTTATAACAATAATGTTTCCGCCGTTGTCTCACCGACTTTGATACCTGATACGAGATTTTTTTGGGGGTTAAAAATTAAATGCATAGTCATTACTTAGGATGACATTAAATAAATTAAAATATAAAATTATAATAAACTTTTCTATTACTATGCATATATAATTACATTATTATTTTATATTTTTATTACATCAAATTCTATACTATATTATTTAAGCTAGTGGCCAAGGCATCATTTGTCATTCTCATAATTTTTAGTTTGAAGAAAACCAAATGAAAACTAATAAAGAAGAGAAAATACTATATAGACATTTAAAACTATATATTTACACACATTTACTTATTATATAACAAATATTAATTAGAATAGTATATCAATGATACTAAAACAACACTATATGGAACACTAAAGATGATATTTTAAGGAATAATTTGCTATTTTAAAAAAACATGAGGGTGAGTAAATATGAGTAAGTAGTTTCTACTTCTAAAATATGTTTTCAAAAAAAAAAAAAAGATTACTACAATCCATTAGTGTATTATTCCAGCATCTTCAAATATTCCAATTTCAGGCCATGTTTGAGCAGCATGGCTTTAGCTTGTTGATATAGCGAGTGTGTTTATTGGTGACGTGCGAGTCGAGATGTCTGTGTGGAATCCCTGTGGAGAGCTGGAAACGGTTCTCGCTCACCCAGTTTGCTCTGGATGGCCTCCAGGATGCTGTCGGAGTCGCAGAGCATGCAGGGCGTAGTGGTGCAGATCTGGATGTGGTGCTTTCCCACCGGCTGACGGAGGAACATGGTGTAGAAAGTGGCTACTTCATAAACCCTCATTGGAGCAATGCCCAGGATCTCTGCCACCTGCAGGAGAAATCAGAAATCACACCAGGGAACCACAGCTTTAAATCAAAAATATGAAAATCTGAATATGTTCAGAAATTATGAAATTCACTATCACAATTGAAAAAATATTATTATTACTTTTAATATTTATGATACTGTATATTTTTGTGCACCTGCGGAGCAATAGCCAACATTCTGTAGAAACTTATATTTGAATAAAAACAAAGCAATATTTGTGAATGAAACATTCCAAATGATCTGGACTGTAAAATGCTGAATATCTATAGCAGGTTTGATCATTTACAGAATAGAAATGCATGCCTCATCAATGTCATGTTTTTCATGAAGGCTGGGTGACTTAAACATACTGCTGTGCACTAAATAAAATGAGAACTACACATGAAACTGATGCATTTAACAAAGATGTTTTGCCACACAACAAAACAAAATCAATACTTTCAATGTCATAAAAACACTTTATGAAAAAAAAAAACACAGATCATATAAATTACAACTAAAATTGTCAGGTCAGTTTTATTAAAATCTCCACATTTTAACTGATTGATTATTAACAGGTTTCCACACAATTTTGACCAATTAATTTCCATGACTGTCCATACTGGATACATTTAAAAAAATAAATAATTAAACCGAAACTGACTGCACTCAGGGTTATTACAGCTAACAAAAACTAAATGAAATACATTATTTGAAATAAAATAAACATTACCTGAAATAAAATATTTTTAAAATATATATATATTTTATTTCAGCTAGTTGCCAACGCAACATTTCTCATTTTGCTGAAACCAAAAGAACTTAAACTAATAAATAAAAATGAATAAAATCTATAGATTTAGAAAAACAAAAACTAATAAAACTGAATTTAAAAAAGTTCAAGTAAAAATAGAAAATACAAAAATGTGACTAGGGACCACAAAATCAGTCACAAGTGTCAATTTTTCAAAATTGAGATTTATACACAATATGAAAGCTGAATAAATAAGCTTTCCATTGATGTGTGGTTTGTTAGGATCGGACAATATTTGGCTGAGATACAACTATTTGACGATCTGGAATCTGAGGGTGCAAAAAAATCTAAATATTGAGAAAATCATCTTTAAAGTTGTCCAAATGAAGTTCTTAGCAATGCATATTACTAATCAAAAATTTACAGTAGGACATGTACAAAATATCTTCATGGAACATGATCTTTACTTAATATCCTAATGATTTTTGGCATAAAAGAATTTATAATTTTGACCCATACAATGTATTGTTGGCTATTGCTACAAATATACCCCAGCGACTTAAAGGGGTCATATGATGCTGCTAAAAAAAAAACATTATTTTGTGTATCTGGTGTAATGAAATGTGTTTATGCGGTTTAAAGTAAAAAAAAAAAAAAAAAAAGCACATTATTTTCTACATACTGTACATTATTGTTTCTCCTCTATGCCCCGCCTTTCTGAAACGCGTCGATTTTTATAAAGTTCATCGGTGAAAAAGCGAGGTGTGCTCTGATTGGCCAGCTATCCAGTGCATTGTGATTGGCCGAATACCTCAAGCGTGTGACAGAAATGTTACGTCCCTCACCATACGGTTGATGCTGTGTCCGGCCAGAGACAAAAACATGAAAACTCATTATAAACGAGGCATTTGTTGCATCCAGTGGGGACATAATTATGGATTATAATGACTTATTCTGTCGTTTTACGCGTTGCGTTGCATTGCACCGCGTAAACATAAAACCATGTCTGCATTTGTGATCGGAGAAACGACAAACAACAAGCGCTACTCTACACTGCCCAAAACTCGCGTTTGAATCATCAGCGGCAAATTCTTTAAATGAAAACGTACTTGCGTGAGTCAGAACTGCCGGCATTTTAGTCAAACGTTACTCTCCCAGGATCAGTAAACAGTCCTCCATAAAATGTGCCGGCGATCCACAGCACTAAGTTAATGTATTCCCTCAGCGACCAGCACAGATCAGCTCTAGGCATGACGAAGCAGATATCGTCCTCTTTTGGAAGACCAAACAAAGTAGTTTCGCTTTCATAACGAAAAACACAGCGGCCTAGCGTGAGCTGAGGCCGGGCAAGAGTGAGCTGAGGTGGCGGGATCGAGAATGGCAGTCCCGGCGGATCCGACGAAGGAGCGGTGAACAACGAATAACACAGCGTCTTCACGACATGGCGGCAGCGGCAAAAACAATACTACAGCGAGAATAAAAGTTACGCCTTCTTTCTTTGAGTGAACATTTGGGCGGCGTTATGCAAATCTTCCCACATAGTGATGTAGACATGTGGGGGTGTGTTAGAACGAGCTGTTTTAGGTAGGCGTGGCTGACTCTTAACTTTTATAAAGAATATCTCTTTGGATTTGAGACTTTAGTCTTTGCAACTTTACAGATCTTCTTTATGCACCAAGAGCTTGTAACACTCCAAAGAGAAAGAAAAAAAAAATTGCATCATATGACCCCTTTAAGACTGCTTTTGTGCTCCAGGGTCACAAATAAAATCTGATTCAAAACATTAACAAACTATACTTATAATTCCATACTTATGTTTATTATACATGTGTCAAACTCCCTTGCATAATTTGTATACATCTGTCCATACAATATATCTTCTTTTGTCTATTGCGTATTGTTTTTACATATTTATTTTTAATATCACTTGTTTTTATTTTATCTGTGTCTAGTCACTTGTCATCTGGAAGCTTCTGTCACCAAGACAAATTCCTTGTGTGTGTGCGCATGTAAGCACACTTGGCAATAAAGTTCTTTCGGATTCTGATTCTAATAGTATATCAATGAGCCTAAAATAACACCGCTCATATCTAATGGCATAACAATAAACGTATATACACTATTAAATAATCACTAAGAGTTCCAGGTTTTTAAGTGATTGTGGGAACTCATTATTATTTATCAATCAAAAAAAGCTTTGGTGCATGTCTTTAGAAGCTCTCACCCTGTTCATTGCTGAAATAGGAAGCCATCCGTGCTGCCTCTGAGCCACATCCAGCACAGGAATAGTGGCGGCTGCCTTGTGTCCCTCTGGGTAATTATTAATGATGGCCTCAACTCTCTGTAGCCAAACACATTATACAATAACCACACAGCTATAATCTTTATTCAACATATCTGAACACAGCAAGACATATCTGATCTTACCTGTGGAATAGTTCTAAAATATCACAATGGCAGCAAAAATGCCTTAAATATGATTCCATATTATAATATCAAAAATGTAAATGATGAGTGGTGAGATTTCCCTCACCTTCATGTTCTCTAGGCTGAATTCAAATGGCGTCTCTGGGTTGTTGTCCGGTGTGTCTCTGTGCTGGAGTAATGAAAACAGATCAAATCAAATGCAACAAAAATATCAGCCTTATAATAGTGCGTCCTCCTGGTTTTTTACAATACAACACAGATTGCTTTAAAGCAGCTTTAGAGTATTAAAAAAAACTGTATTATTGTTGCAAAGTTCTTCAACAATAGATAAAAATATAAGTGTCATTATCAGCATTGATTCATTTCAGTTCAATAACTGTGTAAAGTTCATCAAATTATAAAACAAGCTTAAAGGCAGGGTATGTGATTTTTCAAAAACACTTTAGAAAACTGATTCGGGCCGAATTGCAAAACAAACTTGTAGCCAATCAGCAGTAAGGGGCGTGTCTACTCGTGATGTGGAGGAGAGAGCTTTCAGTGCACAGGACGGACATTAGCGAGCCGAGCGACAGAAAGATAGAGATGGCGGATAAAAAAAACAAAAGATGAAAAGGTCTGCGGAACGATAAGGCAAGAAGTAGGACCCGTGTAAATATCGGATCAGCTTTCCAGCGCTGGAGAGAACTCAAGGAGCGGAGGCCTGCGATCGGACGCCGAGGTTGCTTTGTTTCTTCTCGATAGGTGAGTAACACCGTGTCTACAACAGCTAAAGTCTGCCTACACTGGACGCGATCAAACCACCGTTGAAAACCATTTGAAATGTGTGTCAGCACGTCATAAATAGAACCCGGCTGCAGTTTTCTGTCGGGATTTGTTGCGCCGTGCCGCTCACGTCCGATGTAGACACGGTGTAACATTGGTTTTGCTTTGTTTCACAGAACTAATCGTTGCCTGGGTTGCGTACGTATATGTGGGGCGGAGCTATATAAATAGGGGCGAGACCATTTTGGGATAGGGGCGTGTTTGTTTTGGTGATTTCAAATATCAACATTGGCTACCAGAAATCACTTACCCTGCCTTTAACTCAACTATAAAAAGTCAATAGTGTTGGAATTCAGCTCAATTATGAAACGAATTCAGCAATAAAGCAACTCTACATAAGACAATAGTGTAATTATTTAGCTGTTTGATTCAGTTGTGT
The DNA here is from genome assembly GCF_001515645.1 of Sinocyclocheilus grahami. NCBI lineage: Eukaryota > Metazoa > Chordata > Actinopteri > Cypriniformes > Cyprinidae > Sinocyclocheilus > Sinocyclocheilus grahami. Next base: position 308,634 of record NW_015506545.1, read on the forward strand.
TCACACTGATGATATTACTGAATATTAAGCGTCTCATGTGCACATATCATTACAAAGAGTGCAATAAACATATGAAAGTCAAGTCTCACCACAAAGATTCCTCCAGCTCCAGCTCGAGCCGATGTCTGGTGCAAACTGCGGACCTGCCTCGCCTGCAGAAGAAATGCAACAAGTGTAAAGTACAATAGAAAGCAAACAACTCATTTTTTTTTTTCTTTTTTGCAAACTACTAAACCAATACATCCCTTTTTGTATATTGTATGTATTGACCAAATATGCAATATAATATTTTGTGCATTAAGTATGCAATGCTCTATAACGTTTCTGTTTAGTTATTCCAGTGTGTATTGTATTAGTCACTGCAATAGAAAGACATATATATAATTAACTTATTATTTACTGATTCAGGTTTATTTACTGATTACTCAACCTGTCTGGGTGAATAGAAACAACCATTTTTGGTAACACATCACGGTTTTAAAGAGTGTCTAATAAACACAAAATGTTTAATTCACATTTGAATGACATATAAACACATCCAGGCCTCATTATTAGCTGTTAGCGCATTAGCTTCACGTCCTTGCACAGATGTCAACGCCGCTTTAAATGATGATTCATATGCAATTTCTTCAACCGCCTCATGAATAATCCGATTACAACATATATAAAATAAACCTACCGCATAAGACACGGCAGAGCGCAGAGTTGAAGATAAAAACATCTTTTCAATGCGCTCGGTCACACTAAACACAAGCAATGGCGGATATCAAATATTGCGCGCTCGATTGAGCGGGTCTGGTTACGCAAGGGACGCACGGCTCAAAGAGTCTGAATAATGGATCACCGAGCCGCAAACGAACAGATGCACACGTTGTGTTCCTGATAATAACACAGACACGCAGCATGCTGCACACTTGTAGTACTTGAGCTTAAATGGGTTGTAATGCAGGACTGTTACTAAAATGTGAGCCAGCATTGTTCTGCTTAACATTTGCGGTTTATTTACATTTAGTCATTTAGCAGACGCTTTTATCCAAAGCGACTTACAAATGAAGACAATAAAAGCAATCAAAATCAACAAGAGAGCAATGATAATATATTGACAAAATATTTCAAATGCATATATAAAATGACTATCTATCTATATCTAAGGTTTTTCATAGTTAGAGTGTGTTAGTTTGGTGTCATCGTTATTTATGTTCTTTAATTTCTTGAATTATAATTGTAAAATTTATTTATATATAACACATCTTTATTGTAAAAATGCAACAAAAATTTTTTTTTAGGGTTAGTGGGTCATTCTCTGCTTATTTATTGATTAATATCAATCAATCAATCAAGTATTTTTCTTTAATTTCTTCAATTATAATTAAAAGAAATATTACAATACATCAAATATACTGTAAAAAAATAGAAAAATGAAAAATCTTTAGGGTTAATGTGTGTTCGTTTGTTGTCATTATTGTTATTATCACATCAAAATTGAAACGTTATTCATAAGTAAATAATGTTTTTACTTTAAAAATGCAAAAGGTTTTCTTTTAGGGTTAGTGTGTATGTTAGCTTGTTGTCATGACTATTATTAAGATTATAATTGATTATAGATTATAATTGTAACAATTTTTCACAAGTTAACAACTTATTTTATTCAAAAAATGCAAAAAGTCTTCATTTAGGGTTAGTGTGTTTATTATTATTGATTTATTTACTTATTTTCATTTATTCAATTAAAACGGTAAAAGTTATTCAACTTAAATGGGTTGTAATGCAGGACTGTTACTAAAATGTGAGCCAGCATTGTTCTGCTTAACATTTGCGGTTTATTTACATTTATTCATTTAGCAGACGCTTTTATCCGAAGCGACTTACAAATGAAGACAATAAAAGCAATCAAAATCAACAAGAGAGCAATGATAATATATTGACAAAATATTTCAAATGAATATATAAAATGACTATCTATCTATATCTAAGGTTTTTCATAGTTAGAGTGTGTTAGTTTGGTGTCATCGTTATTTATGTTCTTTAATTTCTTGAATTATAATTGTAAAAATGATTGATATATAACACATTTTTATTGTAAAAATGCAAAAAAAAATGTTTAGGGTTAGTGGGTCATTCTCTGCTTATTTATTGATTAATATCAATCAATCAAGTATTTTTCTTTAATTTCTTCAATTATAATTAAAAGAAATATTACAATACATCAAATATACTGTAAAAAAATAGAAAAATGAAAAATCTTTAGGGTTAATGTGTGTTAGTTTGTTGTCATTATTGTTATTATCACATCAAAATTGAAACGTTATTCATAAGTAAATAATGTTTTTACTTTAAAAATGCAAAAGGTTTTCTTTTAGGGTTAGTGTGTATGTTAGCTTGTTGTCATGACTATTATTAAGATTATAATTGATTATAGATTATAATTGTAACAATTTTTCACAAGTTAACAACTTATTTTATTCAAAAAATGCAAAAAGTCTTCATTTAGGGTTAGTGTGTTTATTATTATTGATTTATTTACTTATTTTCATTTATTCAATTAAAACGGTAAAAGTTATTCAAGAGTAAATAACTTTTTTTCACTAACCCGGTCTTCTTGTAGGGTTAGTGTGTGTGTTAGTTAGTAATTTTGTTATGCGCTTTTATGTATTTTTAAAATATGTGTATTTGTTTAATACTATTATTATATATAGTAATACTAATATTATACTTACATTAAAGTAATTATAGGTTGCAACATGGTCATAAATACATAAAATTATAATTATATTACATTGTTTATGCATTTTTGCAAGGTTCAGTCTGTACTTTTAATGTTGAGAATATGATTTTATAAGTATTTACTTGTAGGGCTCGGCAGGAGCTCCTGTTCTTCTAGACAAACATGGCAGGGCACAATGATTATTATGAGTCTTATTGAACCATGTCACCTGCATTTGACATCAGCTATCACATAACACCTTGATTACATTCGATAAAGAGTGATAAGATGGTTCCTGTAAGAACTGCATGAATGTCACATGAGAAGTCATCCGAATGTTAATTCCTAATAACTTCTCAGGAACATCCCTATGACTCTTTTCAGTATTTAATCAAAGTGATACAATTTTGGCTTGATGTCACACTGTATGCAGGTGACATGCTTCAGCAGCCCTCAGAATAATCATTGTTGTCCTGTTAGCTATGCGCTGAAGTATTAATAGTCTTGTGGAACAAGGAGTGTCGTGTAACTGCTGTTATATACAGAACCACTCAAGTCATATATCAATCACCTGTTTTACATTACCATTTAACACTACCATCTCACAAAAACTTATCCAGGTCATATTTCACCCCAAATTTGTAAAGAAATAAAAAATGGTATAGTGCATATATTAAAATAACACATAGATCTATGAGCATTAACATTATTATGATTGTTTTAATGGCAATTAAGCTCTTTTCACCTTAAATTTGTATTAGTGCTGTCAAACGATTAATCGCATCCAAAATAAAAGTTTTTGTTTACTCAATGTATGTGTGTGTACTGTGTATATTATTATGTATGTATAAAGACACGCACATACAGTATATATTTTGAAAATATTTACATGTATATATTTATATTCATATAATTTATATTATACATAAATATATTTAATATATAAACATTACATATTTTCTTGAATATATACATGCATATGTTTGTATTTATATATACATAATAAATATGCACAGTACACAAACATATATTACGTGAACAAAAACTTTTATTTTGGATGCGATTAATCGCGATTAATCGTTTGACAGCACTAGTTTGTATTCAAAGATTTTTTTTTTGCGATTTGCATTATTCTTAATGTATTCTCATTAATGTAATATAGTCAAAAAGTAATATAAATTAATATATGTATTCAACTGTATTCTAATTAATTTATATATATATATACATATTAGTATAAGTAATTATTTATTTATTTATATATATATATATATATATATATAAATAATTGTTTAAGCAATTTAAGCATTATTATTTAAGCAAAATATAATTTTGTTTTTCTATATTAAGATTTTGGGTCAATAGGCAAATAACTGCAGCAATCTAAATCAAAACATTTTAATAATACCAGATGAACAGGTTTGCATGGGTGAACAGAAGCGTGTTATGAGGACAGATTCCTGCGGCTGTAGTTCTTACAGTCTATAGTCTAGACGGTCTCTCTCTGGCACGTTACATGAGGTGGTTTTGGCAGAGAGTCTCCTAACAGATGCCAAGAACTAAAGCATGCGAACCATGCTGAGGCGACACTTCAGTTAGACATTAAGCATCAAGTGCTAATGGAGGACACAGGCTCGTAAAAGCAATATGGACAATACATATCCTCAAACATATTCACAAAACATGATGCAGTGTGCAACCTCAGAGGTCAGCGTCTATTCTTTACGCTGCCATCCATTCATACCTAAGGGGTCGCTTTGCTTAAAAACTGTTCACCCTGTCAGCAGTCCATCATGGTCTTTCCTATTTTGGACGGCCAGGTGCAGATGCACAGTAAACAGAGCGGAGAGCTTTCATGGGGATTTGCGTTGTCACGATGTTCCCTGTGTTGCATGAATTTGCACATCGGCTACTAATGTAAAAGCAGCAACCCTTGCATAAAAAAGCACACAGTCTTCAGAAAATGTGAAATTCTAAGTTTAAAGTGTGGTTTAACAAGGCAAGTTGCCATATTAAAATTTGTTTAATTGACTTGTGCAATAAGTGAAGCCCACTGGCCAAACGCTCAGCTGACGGACGTCCAAATCTAATGCAGGCAGCAGAGCCAAAGTACAGCCCTATTCCTGTAAAAATGAGACGCGTATAGTGGGGTCCAAAAGTCTGAGACCACACTGACTATCAAAGTCTAAATTCACTGTGGGAATAAACAGGTTTAGGATTTGAGACAACAGATGAATATTATGGCGTAAACCAAAAACGAATTGTTTCACATTCTGCATTATTTCTAAATGACAATTCAGATGTGAGTAAATGAGTAACAGAATTATTATCTTTTTTTTTTATTTGCTTCCATTAAAGCACAAGATGCTTTTTGGAGCAAAATAATGCTATTGTTAAAGAAAAAGGGTGAGATATTGTCATACATGTTAAAATATTTTTTTTTCCCAAACAGTACTATTTTAGTATTCCTTATATACTATTATAGCACTTATTAATATTATTGAATTATTTTACTTTTTATAAAAATTTTATTATAATATTTTGAATTTTTACATTTTCACTTTTCACTTTGATTTTAGGAACTTTGTTTTGCACGTCATTTTTATTCGTTTTTGTTTTTAATATTTATATTTGTTTAATATCATTATACATAGCAATGTTATATATAATATTACTATTAATACATGTTAAATCATGTATTTGTTAAAATGTTTGAATTTTTTTATACTATTCTAGCATTTATTAATATTTTGAATTAATATTGAATTATTCATATTATTTCATTATTGTTGAAATATTTTGGAATTTTTAAATTTTCAGTTTTCAATAAAATTTTTGCACTTTTGTCATTTTTATTAGTTTTAGTTTTTTAATATTTCTATTTGCTTAATATCATTATACATAATATTATTATATATACTGTAGTATTACTATTACTATTAATAATATCATATATAAAAGTAAAATGACTATAAAAGTCATTTTAGTGTGTAATCGTATTTATTTCATTTATTTGCTAATGCAACATTTTCATTTGAGATTTTTAAGTGTAAGTTTTCCATCTAATATTTGTTTTATTTCTTATTTTTTTAAATTAATGAAATACCATTTTTGACGATTTTAGTTTAGTTATTACAATAACAACAATGCATTCAACTTTTCACTCAAATTACTGATAATACAATTTGTCATGATGCAAAATTTAAGCTTTTTTTTCCCACATTCGGTCTCAGACTTTTTGGAAATAATTGCAAAATCATCTGAAACGCAGATTCAATTTTGGATTTATGTGCCTAATGTGTTCAGTAGCCTAAAGTATGTTCAAGAGGCCAGCACACTGTATATACATATTATTATTATATATACTGTAGTATTACTATTACTATTAATAATATCATATATAAAAGTAAAATGACTATAAAAGTCATTTTAGTGTGTAATCGTATTTATTTCATTTATTTGCTAATGCAACATTTTCATTTGAGATTTTTAAGTGTAAGTTTTCCATCTAATATTTGTTTTATTTCTTATTTTTTTAAATGAATGAAATACCATTTTTGACGATTTTAGTTTAGTTATTACAATAACAACAATGCATTCAACTTTTCACTCAAATTACTGATAATACAATTTGTCATGATGCAAAATTTAAGCTTTTTTTTTCCCACATTCGGTCTCAGACTTTTTGGAAATAATTGCAAAATCATCTGAAACGCAGATTCAATTTTGGATTTATGTGCCTAATGTGTTCAGTAGCCTAAAGTATGTTCAAGAGGCCAGCACACTGTATTGCATAATGAAGGCCATGAATCCATTATTTCCTAATGGTTTAATATTGATCAATGTTTCCTTCAGGGAGGGAAACTCACCTGATCATCACCAGAACATCACCTACAACCAGCTGTTGAGAAACGTGTGCCGATGTGCCAATGCATTGAAGCTGTTGGGTAAGACCATCCTCCTCCTCTGGGTTTGAGTTTGCTCAGCTTTTCTAGAATGCAAATGCAATGTTAGTGCGTTCAGCCTGAACTTCTGACGTGAGTATTTTTCCTAATGCTTTCAGATTTACATTGATGTTTATTTCTGTGATCCAGGTGTGAAGAAAGGAGACAGAGTCGCCATCTACTTACCCATGATTCCAGAGCTGGTGTACACGATGCTGGCCTGTGCGAGAATCGGAGCTGTTCACTCGATAGTGGTGAGCAGCTTTACAGATCTGTAGTAGTTTTACATTAAATAAATATTCTGGGTTGAAAAGGAATAGTTCGCCTGAAAATGCTAATTTGCTGAAAATGTACTCACTCTCAGGCCATCCCAGATGAAGATGAGTTTGTTTCTTCATCAGAACAGATTTGGAGAATTGTAGCATTACATCACTTGCTCACTGATGGATCCTCTGCAGTGAATGGGTGCCGTCAGAATGAGAGTCCAAACAGCTGATAATGTAGTTTTACATTAAATAAATATTCTGGGTTGAAAAGGAATAGTTCGCCTGAAAATGCTAATTTGCTGAAAAAGTACTCACTCTCAGGCCATCCCAGATGAAGATGAGTTTGTTTCTTCATCAGAACAGATTTGGAGAATTGTAGCATTACATCACTTGCTCACTGATGGATCCTCTGCAGTGAATGGGTGCCGTCAGAATGAGAGTCCAAACAGCTGATAAAAACATCACAATAACATCTTGTGAAGCCAAAAGCTGCATGTTTCTGGCCAACTGATGTCTCTCACATCAAAATCCACCGCTTGATATGTGCATATTTCTCTCCTGAATCACAAATTCATCATTAAGATGTTTTTAACTTTAAACCATTGCTTCTGGCTAAAATGCAAGTCCATAATCCATAATATTGTTTTCTCCAGTGAAAAAGTCATCTTGTCTGATTCAGGAGAGAAATATGCACACATCAAGCGGTGGATGGCCAGAAACATGCAGCTTTTGGCTTCACAAGATGTTATTGTGATGTTTTTATCAGCTGTTTGGACTCTCATTCTGACGGCACTTCTGGCTAAAATGCAAGTCCATAATCCATAATATTGTTTTCTCCAGTGAAAAAGTCATCTTGTCTGATTCAGGAGAGAAATATGCACATATCAAGCGGTGGATTTTGATGTGAGAGACATCAGTTGGCCAGAAACATGCAGCTTTTGGCTTCACAAGATGTTATTGTGATGTTTTTATCAGCTGTTTGGACTCTCATTCTGACGGCACCCATTCACTGCAGAGGATCAATTGGTGAGCGAGTGATGGAATGCTACATTTCTCCAAATCTGATGAAGAAACAAACTCATCTACATCTTGGATGATGTAAGGATGGGTACATTTTCAGCAAATTAGAATTTTTAGGTGATCTACACCTTTAAGCTCTATCATCTGTCGAGGATGGTCTGAAGGAGAGTTTAAACTCGGATCAGTATTTAGCACGGTATCATTAATATGCATGAAATGAGTACATCCTCATTTACCCTTCCAAGTCTATTTCTGCCCGCCAAGCCTCTTTAACCATGTAAAGGTTATAGATGGTGTTAAAAATAACACACGAGCGCTTTCCAGGGTAGTTTTATATCTGATATCAAAGCCTGTTTTTAAGTTTGGATGATGACACCATTTCAGCCAAACTGTAATTGTATTCATTTGTATTGGAACCTCAGATATCCATATTATTTATCTTGAGCATATGCAAAAGCATTTAACCCTCTCCTGTCTTCCTCATTCAGTTTGCAGGTTTCTCGTCTGAGTCTCTGTGCGAGAGGATCGTGGATGCTCAGTGCAACATCCTGGTAACAGCAGGTAACACTAAGTGTTTTCTTAAGGTGGAGGTCTGGATCTTTAGACTGACTGTATGTTTATTGGGTTTGTTTAGTAGATGAGCTCACAATGAGCTGTTACAGATAAGCTTGAAATACAGTTAGTGATAAGATAATGTGACGAGAGATGTGATGTGATGTTTACAACACCGGAAATCCTGTGTAGTCACCCTTTGGGCGAGTGAAGTCTGAATCCCATTTTGTGGCTTATTCAGGTCTGTCAGTCATGAAAAAAATGATGCACCAAAGTTTTGTGTGACGTTTTGGTGCAGGTAAATGTGAAATCAGATTTATGGATGAAGAAAAAAAAACAGAAATGTATTTATATATTTTTATATAAAAAAATGTAATATAAAATGTATAACATAAAATATAAATATAATTTAAATTATATTATATTTCATTGTTTTTAGATATTTAATATATATGTACACACACACATGCACACACATATATGTGACTCTGGAGTACAAAAGCAGTGTTGAGTCGCTGGGGTATATTTGTAGCAATAGCCAACAATACATTCAAAACAGTCAAAATTATTGATTTTTCTTTTATGCCAAAAATCATTGGAATATTAAGTAAAGATCATGTTCCATGAAGTTATTTTGTAAATTTTCTACCGTAACTATATCAAAACGTAATTTTTGATTAGTAATATGCATTGCTAAGAACAACTTTAAAGATGATTTTCTCAATATTTAGATTTTTTTGCTCCCTCAGATTCCAGATTTTCAAATAGTTGTATCTCGTCCAAATATTGTCCTATCCTAACAAACCATACATCAATCGAAATATTATTTATTCAGCTTTCAGATGATGTATACATCTCAATTTAAAAAAAAATGGACCCTTATGACTGGTTTTATGGTCCAGGGTCCTATATATACACACATGTGTGTGTGTGTGTGTGTGTGTTTGCTGCATATATCAAAATAATTAAAAAATGTATCACAGTTTCCACAAAAATATTAAGCAGCAACTGTTTTCAACATTGATAATATTAAGAAGAATAAATCTTTCATAAGCAGCAAATCAGCATATTAGAATGATTTCTGAAGGATATTACCTTACATATGTTTATATTAATTAAAAAATATATGAATAATGGGAATTATTTCTGGGAAAAAGTGTGAATGAAGATTTGAGCAGAAAATATAGGTAAGATTTTAATAGTTTTTCTTTATTCAAAATAGTATTATTATATGAATATTATTAATATATTAAGTATACTACTATTAATATAATATATATATATATATATAATGATAATATTGATAATATATATATAATAATAATATTTTTCCAACCTGCAACCTTATAAAAACATTTGTTTCCTAACGGACTGATAAAATCCTGTGCATCATCCTAAAGTCCATCTTTCTCCTCACCTCTCTTTGTCATCCCATCTCATGTGTTTTTGCTCTCTCTCTCTCTCTCTCTCTCTCTGTGTTTGTGTGTGTATATGTGTTCTACAGATGGTGTTTACAGAGGTGACAAGCTGATCAATCTGAAGAAGATTGCGTCTGAAGCTCTGGAGCGCTGTAAGGAGAGGTACGTCCCTGTCTGCTGCTCTCTGCTATCAGAGGAACCTCCGTTTACATCAACCTCTCACCCGTCCATTACAAACACACACACACACCGGAGCACTCACCCTATCACAGACTGTCAGGGGTTGCCGAGCAACAGCACAGTTTGGAACCCTTCGCTTCATCTCACCATGGCAACATGTGAAATGAGACATACGCATCATAGAGCAAACACGGGTGTGGATTTGTAACATGTGACTGAATGATGATGTCGTTGATTTGGCACATTAATCATTTATGAATTTTGATGGTATCACTCAATAAATTACATAATGCCATGATGAAAACATTACTATTATTATTCACACTTACTCATAAGAGCTTAGAACAGTCAATATGCACATTTTTTTGCTTTTAAATATGATTTGATGTACGTACTGTGTTCTCTGTCTCGCTCAGCATGGCCTCGTGTGTTCAGAAGTGTGTGGTGGTCAAACATCATGCCTTCAGAACAAACACTGATGCTTCCAACAAACTACAGGTTGGTCAAACTGTCAAGTTGTATGGACTACTTACAGTATATGATGGTTTTCTAGCAGGAAAAAATTTAAATAGAGCAAATGTAAAATTCTCTTAAATCCAGCACTTAAATTAATGACCATACTATTGTTTCTTTTGTGTGTGTGTGTGCTCCAGACCCCGTGGGATGAATCATGTGACATTTGGTGGGATGATCTGATGGACGGTGTGTCAGACGAGTGTGAACCGGAGTGGATGGACTCAGAAGATCCTCTCTTCATTCTTTACACCAGCGGCTCGACCGGAAAACCCAAGGCACCTAGAATTTATATAATATAGAAGTTTTATATATATAGTACAGCACATACACACACTAATGTGCAAAAGTTCGGCTCAGTATGATTTTTCTTTTTGAAATAAATTAATATTTACAGGTGCATCTCAATAAATTAGAATGTCGTGGAAAAGTTCATTTATTTCAGTAATTCAACTCAAATTGTGAAACTCGTGTATTAAATAAATTCAATGCACACAGACTGAAGTAGTTTAAGTCTTTGGTTCTTTTAATTGTGATGATTTTGGCTCACATTTAACAAAAACCCACCAATTCACTATCTCAACAAATGAGAATATGGTGACATGCCAATCAGCTAATCAACTCAAAACACCTGCAAAGGTTTCCTGAGCCTTCAAAATGGCCTCTCAGTTTGGTTCACTAGGCTACACAATAATGGGGAAGACTGCTGATCTGACAGTTGTCCACAAGACAATCATTGACACCCTTCACAAGGAGCCACAACAGCAAAAAAATCCATAAATATATGAAGCAGCACAACTGTTTTCAACATTGACAATAATCAGAAATGTTTCATGAGCAGCAAATCAACATATTAGAATGATTTCTGAAGGTCATGTGACACTGAAGCCTGGAGTAATGATGATGAAAATTCAGCTGCACATCACAGCAATAAATTACAGCAGAAAACAGTTATTTTAAATTGTAATAATATTTCACAATTTTTTACCAAAAATTGGTAAAAGTATTTTTGATCAAAACATTGTCTAAAAATTGCAAAACAGCAATATTTATTTCCAGTATGTTAACTGGACACCACTTGATGAATTAATGTGACAACAATTTTAGTATGATATTGTTTAGAGAAGCTTCAGCAGCACATACTGCTTCATATACTATTTTTTTATAAAAAAGTAGGCAGCATGCAGTATATACTGCACATACAGTGTGCACTAAGCAGTGTGCTAGTATTCATTCCTTCATTTCTGTACAGGGGGTCCTTCACACCGTCACTGGATATATGCTCTATACATCACTGACCTTCAAATATGTCTTTGATTATCACCATGATGACGTTTACTGGTGCACTGCAGACATTGGCTGGATAACAGGCCACTCCTACATCACGTACGGCCCTTTAGCCAACGGCGCCACCAGCGTGCTGGTAAGAAATATAATGCAGAATATTCACTTGCACAAACTGGGAAATTGTGAACATGTTTCTACAAAATTCAGCATAGCTTTTACTGTCATTAAAAAATATATGAAGTCAATTTGATCTAAGATTCATCAGTTTGAATGAGTGTGATGTGGTGTGTAGTTTGAAGGTGTGCCGGTGTATCCTCATGTGGGCAGACTGTGGGAGATCATTGAGAAGTACAGAGTCTCTAAGTTCTACACCGCACCCACTGCTATACGACTGCTGATGAAATACGGGAGAGAACCACTGCAGCGGTGAGCACACACACACACACACACACACACACACACTCATAGGGACCAAAAATGTCCCCACAAGGACAAGGATTTTGGATATTGCCATCTTTGTAGGGACATTTTGTCCCCATAATGTAGTGTATCCACACACACTGTATATATGCTTTACAGGGACTCTTCATAGGTGTAATAGTTTTTATACTGAGCATATTTTTCGATTTTCTATCCCCTGAAGTAACCCTACCCCTAAACATAACCCTCACAGAAAACTTGTTTAGTATTGTTTTTAAACCTTTTGGTTTACAATTACACAGGAAGTCTAATAATCTAAATATTACTACTATAAACTAACCCACACTCAATCAGAAAACTTAATGTGCTTTAGAATTTTTTTTTTTAAATAATGGTAAAAATTATAATTTCTAAAATGAATACAATTTCGTTTATTTTACACATTTATTGCTATAAATATTTTACACACACACACACACACACACACACAAATATTATTATGATTAAAGTATGATACATCATTTTTACAATTATTTTTACAACTATTGTACAAATATCGTTTTTCCCTAACCTAACAGAGAAAAATGAAATAAACAATTATTATTAATAATTAATAACAATTAGTATTATTTTAAAAAATTACATTAAAAATAACAATTATTGTTAACATGTTATAATAATAACACCAATAATATTATAATGATAAAAACATATAATAGTAATTAATAATTATATACATAAATATTACTATTATTATATTATACAAAGGGCTGTCCTCCAGGGGGCGCTGGAGGCCTCAGAAAACCAAAGGCATCACTGAGCACTGTTCAAATCTCCGGATGTTTTATTTGACTCATTAAAGATACTGCAACAGGTCAAGCTAGTCCTGCTGTGACCTGGTAGAGATCACACATTCATGTCATCTCTCATTGGTGTGATGCTTACAGGGACTGTTTACACCATCAAAGGTTGTTAGCGCCACCTATTGGACAGAAATTATTTTAGAAAAAATACCTTCTGCAAATATTGTTTTTTACACAACATACAGCTTGTGCTTCAGACATGGATGGTTTTTGTCTGTTTTGAGATATGCTATAAATATTGCAAACTAGTTATGTGAGTAATCTTGCGTCTGTCTGTGTCAGGTATGATCTGTCCAGTTTGCGTGTGTTGGGTACGGTTGGAGAACCCATAAACCTGGAGGCTTGGCTTTGGTATTATGATGTTGTGGGTCAGCAGCGCTGTCCGGTTATTGACACCTTCTGGCAAACAGAGACGGTAAAACATTTACAATTATCAAAACAAAACAAGACCAGTTTTTTTGGAACAAAGTTGCCTAAAACCCCCTTTAACCGTGTTAAAATAAAGCAATAAGCCCCAAGAAGCTGTGGTTTACAGTGAATTTATAACAGCTAAGGGGCGTCGACGTGGAGCGGAGAACCCCTTCAGCTGTTATAAATTCACTGTAAACCACGGCTTCACAGGCCTTATTGCTTTTATAAAACGGTTATTCCATATACATAGTAAGGTTTCACAAAATAAAACAGAGCAAATAAAGTGTAATGATAATAAAAACATTATTCTTCCGCCAAACAATGTCGTTTCTCAGAAACGGTTAGAGTAATTTACAACGGCTTCGAACACGGCTCAACCAATCAGAATCAAGGACCAGAACTATTCGTTTTATAATCAGAATTTTACCACAAAGTGCATTATTGCTTGTATAAAATGTCACATAATACTCACTAATGCTCAACTAATACTAAGTTTGTTGTGTCGGCAGGGTGGCCATGTTTTGACTCCACTTCCAGCTGCTACACCACTGAAGCCTGGATCTGCTGTGAGTCTCCTGAAAATCACCTTGACGTATTACATCTTACGTCTTATGAAACTGTTAATAATGGGGATGGATGACTCTGATATTGAAGTGTCCTCTCTGTGCAGACGTGCCCATTTTTTGGAGTCCAGCCTGCCATTCTCAATGAACATGGAGAAGAACTAGAGGGCGAGGCGGAGGGATACCTGGTGAGACTTTCATCCTAGTTATCCCAGCTGTTATTTCCAAACTGCATGCGTTTTTTCTCTGAACATGAACGGATGTTTTGGTCTCAGGTTTTCCGGAAGCCCTGGCCAGGAATCATGAGGGGTGTGTACGGGAATCAGGAACGCTTTGAAAGCACCTACTTCAGAAAATTCCCAGGATTCTATGTGACAGGAGATGGTAATGTAGCAACGCAAACATATCAGAACCAGTGTTGGTGAATGCTATTTTTGAAAATGGAATGTTACATTTTTGCAAAAGTGATTAATTATGACCCATTGTTACTAATTTATAGAATTTTGTGTTACATTCTCTTATGTCTGCAAATCCATATGGCAAAAAAAAATGTCTTGCCAAAATATGTTAAATATATGCTAAATGTGTTGTAAACAGTGACGCTCAATGAAGTATATTTGTGACCCTGGAGCACAAAAGCAGTCATAAGTCGCTGGGGTATATTTGTAGCAATAGCCAAAAATACATTGTATGGGTCAAAATTATAGATTTTTCTTTTATGCCAAAAATCATTAGTATAATAAAGATCATGTTCCATGAAGATATTTTGTAAATTTCCTACTGTAAATATATCAAAACTTCATTTTTGATTAGTAATATGCATTGCTAAGAACTTCATTTGGACAACTTTAAAGATGATTTTCTCAATATTTAGATTTTTTTGCACCCTCAGATTCCAGATTTTCAAATAGTTGTATCTCGACACAAATATTGTGGAATATCAGTGGAAAGCTTAGTGTGTATAAATCTCAATTTAAAAAAATGGACCCTTATGACTGGTTTTGTGGTCCAGGGTCACATTTAGTAAAATACGTTTCACATTTCATAGGCCAAAATATATTTCAAAATGTATTCCAATCTTACTGTGTTATGTTCACATAAACATCTATTAAAAAAAATAAAAATAAAAAATGATATACTGTATATATATATAAATTAAATAAATATCAGACAAGTTACAAATTAAGAAAAAGTCATTTAGGTATTATGATGTGAATTCAAATGTAAGGTTGCTTTACATGTTTCTTCCAGAAAGCAATCAAATTAAAATCACATCTAATGAAAGCGACAAATTATGATGAATTTTGCAATTAACATATTTTATATGGACTTTTGTATCTCATCTCAGTTAAATGAAAAGCATTATGCATTGCTTGCACATTTACTCCATACAAAAAAAAAAGAAGAAAAAACTAATGCGCTACTTTACAGGTTACATCCAAAAAGCAACCTGACTGAATAACATGCAGTTACTTAATGTGTATTTGTCATGTGTGCTCAGTTTTTAATACATTACCAGTCACCATGTGGCTGTTTCAGCAGCGTCACCAAACTTCAGCATTCACTATTTACAGCATGAGCTGTTGCTGTATCATATGGCAGTATGTAACAGTTACTGTAACCGAGGGTCCTTCTGTCCTCAGGCTGCAGGCGAGACCAGGATGGATATTACTGGATCACAGGCCGGATCGATGACATGCTGAACGTCTCTGGTGAGATTGAGATTCTGCTTCAGTGCTGTCACCTGGTGGTTAGAGACAGCATATTCATTTTCCTCATTCCTTCTCAGCATTCGAGAGACTTTTAAAGCAACTGGACGTTTGTTTTATTACGTTGAAATATCACTTTTCAAATCATTCTGATGGTACACTGGCTTCTAATAAGGAGAATGGCTTCTGTTTCCTTCCCAAACATCTGTTCTGGAAGCATGTCAGTTTAGTGAGTGGGTACGAAATTCCACGAAAACAGCGGATCGCTTTACGGCAGCAACAAATGTGCATGCACAGCTATCCACTGTAATTACGACAGTAATAGGCTATAATTATGACAGTGAATTCCACTTATTTAACTGTAGGCGGCTTCAAAGTCACAAAAATACATAAAACTATATGCAGAACTTCATACAGTTGCTTTAACATCTGTAATATGGCATATTTCTAAGTGAAATAACATGTATGAAACACAAAATATGTGCAAAACACAGAACAGGACATTTATTAAAATAGTAAATAGCTTTAGTTATCTTTTAGAGTACTAGATAGCAGCTTTTATATGTATATATACTGTATATATATATATATATATATATATATATATATGCAGTGCAGTATATACTTGTCAAAAGTTTAGAAACATTGTGATTTTTGAATGTTTTTGATGAAGTCTCTTCTGCTCACCAAGGCTGCAATTATTTGATCAAAAATACAGTAAAAACCGTAACACAGTGAAATATTATTACAGTTCGAAATAACTGATTTCTGTTTGAAAAGATGTTAAAAATGTCATTTATTTCTGTGATCAAAGCTGAAGTTTCAGCATCATTAGTCTCAGAAATCATTCTAATATGCTGATTTGCTGCTCAAGAAACATTTCCGATATCAATGTTGCAAAAAGTTGTGCTGCTTCAAATTTTGGTGGAAACCATGTAAAAAAAAAAAATTTGGATTTTTTATGAATCGAAAGTTCAGCACTGATTTGAAATGGAAATCTTTTGTAGCATTATGAATGTCTTTACTGTCACTTTTGACCAATTGAATGCATCCTTGCTGAATAAAAGTATTAATTTTTTTAAAAGAACAATCATACAGACCCCAGACTTTTGAACAGCAGTGTCTCGTCTCTCAGGTCATTTGTTGAGCACAGCAGAGGTGGAGGCGGCTCTGACCGAACACCCATCGGTGGCTGAAGCTGCGGTGGTCAGTCGGCCTCATGCAGTGAAGGGAGAGTGTCTGTACTGCTTCGTCACTCTGAAAGACCACAAAGAGTTCAACCGCACGCTGATGGAGGAACTAAAGAGAAAAGGTCAGAGGTCATGATCACATTAAACACGGACAGAAAATGCAATCTGCATCTATTCCGCACTTACTAACATGGGTTTTTCATTCAGTGAGGGAGAAGATCGGACCAATCGCCACCCCAGATTTCATCCAGAACGCTCCAGGGCTTCCCAAAACCCGTTCAGGTACTGGGATCTTGCATTTTCAGTTTCTCCCCACATCTCTGCTTTCACTCCTAAACTCAAGCGTTTCACCCGTCCTGCAGGTAAGATCATGCGAAGAGTTCTGCGACAAATCGCCCGCAATGAAAAAGACCTGGGTGACCTTTCGACCCTGGCTGACCCCAAGGTCGTGGAGGTGCTGTTCAGCCAAAGATGTGAGGCGGCAGCGTAAATTCATCTATGATCCATCCCTTTTGATGGCTCTGTGTGTCAGCTTGTGTGTGGTAAGGACTTTGGGTTTGGGTTAGAACGGGCTCTGGTTCTCCTAGATCAGATCGAATGGGGTGTAACTCCTTTCGTGAATCAGGTAAAACAAACAACAATCACTAACAAAGTGTTTCATGAAACCTCACCCCTGGACACTAAACTTCTCACTTCAGTCAGAGTTTCATTGATTTTTTTTTTCTGTTCTGTCAGGGGATATATTATGTAAATATTTTTGGTTTGTTTGTGATGTTTTTCAGTGCCACAAAAATTTATTTACATTTGCTTTTAATTACATCCATAATTGCAGTTTCTCTCACTAAATTATTTCATATCATTTAAACAATTTTTATAGTAGACAACAGGAGAATAAAATCACTTCGTTATTTCATTTCTCAAAAGAGATCAGCAATATTAGAAATTTTCGTTTTGAACTTTGAACCTAGCAGGCTTGACTGTTTTTTTTCTTCCAATTTTATTTGATATTAAACAATTGTTAGAGAAATGTGCCATTTTTTTCATGGCGTCTTGTCCTGGATGAATGAGCTTTTACAAAACCAGTTGTTAATGCTACTTTGACAGATCTGGACACTAAACTTCTCACTTCAGTCAGATTTTCATTGATTTTTTTTCTTCTGTTCTATCAGGGGATATATTATGTAAATATTTTTGGTTTGTTTGTGATGTTTTTCAGTGCCACAAAAATTTATTTACATTTGCTTTTAATTACATCCATAATTGCAGTTTCTCTCACTAAATTATTTCATATCATTTAAACAATTTTTATAGTAGACAACAGGAGAATAAAATCACTTCGTTATTTCATTTCTCAAAAGAGATCAGCAATATTAGAAATTTTCGTTTTGAACTTTGAACCTAGCAGGCTTGACTGTTTTTTTTCTTCCAATTTTATTTGATATTAAACAATTGTTAGAGAAATGTGCCATTTTTTTCATGGCGTCTTGTCCTGGATGAATAAGCTTTTACAAAACCAGTTGTTAATGCTACTTTGACAGAAATATTAGTTCCAAGTAGTTTAACAGTAATAATTGCACTTTTCTGTTTTATGTTTTTATGAAATAAAGCATATATCTCTTATTGTTATTTGTTATATACTGTATGTTATTTGCATTTATTAAAAGTTGTTGTTTTTGCTAGTTTTGTTGAAATATGTATATAAAGCTCATATTTTAAAGGGGTCATAGGATGCTTCCTCCAGAAGAAGTGAGTATAAGGTTTTTTTAATGAATCTTTGCAAATCGCCTTTCCTAATAATGTGCTAATTAGCCATTTTCACCATGAATGCAGCTAAAGTAAACAGTCCCTCAGAGAGCAGCTCGGAAGAGAGGGGCGGGGTCAGCAGAGCTCATTAACATTTAAAGGAAAATGCCACAAAACGGCATGCTCTGAAAAGAGCTGTTTTTGACAGGGTAAACTGTCATAAACTACCATTGAGAAATTTTAACCAAACTATGAACCCTAATGAATCAAATCAGTTTGTGGAAAATGGGCATCCGATGACCCCTTTTAACAACAACAACAAAATATTTATGACTATTAATATGTTTAATGTGAGTTTGCTTTGAGTCATTTTTCGCTGAAGTTTTCATTACTCATTATTTTTATTTTTTAAAGAAGGTACATTTTAATAATGAATAATTTTATTCATGCTAAACCCCAACTCTAAACCTTAACCTAAAACAAACCTGTCGATTTGAAAGTAGATTTAAAGTAAAACATGATTTGACTGATTTATGAGCTATTCAATAGTAAAGAGCACATCGATATCATATACCATCATAGTTTTAAAAATGTCACTTAATTTGTTAGGTCGAAACGTATGGCCTTCACAAATAAATAGCCAAACATATAGACACACTCTCTCACACACACACACACGCACACACACTCCCCCTTGTGGCTCGTTGAGAAAAATACACCCTTGACCCCTCTCTATCTGTACATCCAGCACTTCTGTCCTGTTGTGTTCTGTTGAGATCTTAATCTTTCTATGTTCACAAGCAATGGAAGATTTTGTTCTTTATCAAAAGATCATTTTTTTCAAGCTCTGATCGGATCATCTCCTTTTTCTTCCTGTTTAAGCTCCATCACAACAGATGCTTCCATGAAACAGTGTAATATTACAAGAGCTTAAAAAATCATACGATTTAAATAAGAACTATAAATAAGAAGTATTTTCTTAAGAGTTTTACATCGTAACATAATGTTAGTGTTATATCATCATTACATTGAACTGTTATGTAATGTGTTTACCAGGATTTATCACAGACATTTTCTTGATGCTCTGGTGGATTTAAATTAATTTTGCATTGTGTGTAATATTTTTATGGACGCACTTGAGGGCTGAATGAAACAAACTGAGTTGACATAACTGTACAAACAGATGCAAGACGAGAAAAATCTGCATCTGAATATCATGACATCTATTTGGGCTGCAGTGGTGCCGTTACCATGACAACAGTCATCTTGGCAAGACCCTTCATCTTAACAAGAGTGTGCAAAGGTTTAGCAGCCCGACAATGACTGTGCCATCTGCCGCTCACACACACACACACACACACACACCGTCTTGCAAGACTCAAGTCTTCTGGCTCCAGATCTGCTGTCGCAGGCTTTCACTCTATTATACTGAATTACAGCTGTAAAATCATTCAAAGTTCTGCCAATCTGTGTTGATAGAGAGACAGAAGATGAAAGAAATTATATGAAAGAGAGAAATGAAAGGAAAGCAAAGACAGAAAGAACAACAGAAATCAATGGCCAAACGGACGGACGCATGGACGCATGGACGGATGGATAATAGGATAGATAGATAATAAAAGGAACGATGGATGGATGGATGGATGGATAGAAGGAAATGATGGATGGATGGATGGATGGATGGATGGATAATAGGATAGATAGATAGATAGATAGATAGATAATAAAAGGAACGATGGATGGATGGATGGATATCTGCTGTCGCAGGCTCTTCACCTTCTGCTGGGAGAAGAACAAACTCTGGCTTTCACTCTATTATACTGAATTACAGCTGTAATCATACAGCTGTATCATTCAAAGTTCTGCCAATCTGTGTTGATAGAGAGACAGAAGATGAAAGAAATTATATGAAAGAGAGAAATGAAAGGAAAGCAAAGACAGAAAGAACAACAGAAATCAATGGCCAAACGGACGGACGCATGGACGGATGGATAATAGGATAGATAGATAGATAGATAGATAGATAATAAAAGGAACGATGGATGGATGGATGGATAGAAGGAAATGATGGATGGATGGATGGATGGATAATAGGATAGATAGATAGATAGATAGATAGATAATAAAAGGAACGATGGATGGATGGAGGGATGGATGGATGGATAGAAGGAAATGATGGATGGATAGATAGATAGATAGATAGATAGATAGATAGATAGATAGATAGATAGATAGATAGATAGATAGATAGATAGATAGATAGATAAAAGGAACGATGGATGGATGGATTGTTTGATGTAGAAATGGATGGATGGATGGGTGATAGATAGATATAGACGAACAGACAGATATAGATATATGAATGGGTGCTGATAGTAGTTTGTTTTGACAGCTGCAGTCATCTGAATGTCACTCGTGAGGTTCAGAGCTCCACAGATCCAATCACTTATTTGATTACAGATTCTCATCCACACAGATCGGATTAATGTTTAGGAGGACACTGAGAGGACGGAGACGTTCACGCTTGTGTAAGATCAGACGTGGAAACCCATTACCATGATGAAGACGATTAGCTGAAGCAGCAGTGGAAGTCCAAACACAAAAGTACACAGCGGATCTGAAACACACGGACGGGACAATTAGATCAACAGACAGATTTGTTGGAATGAGATCACAGTCATTTTCTTATCAGGACCCAAGAGTCAAGCTCAGACTCAAACGAGATCTCAAATCCATTTCCAGTGACAATGCAACAATACAATCAGTCTGCAGTCAGTTATTAGCACTGTTTCCTAAGGCGAGCATTTCCGCTATAGTATAAGACTGAGATATTTTTAACTTTAAACGTTCACTTCTGGCCAAAATATGAGTTCATAATCCATAATAACGCTTCCCCCAGGGAAAAAGTCCATCACCTGTTGTCCTCTCTCATCAAAATCCACACACACATATTTGTTTAGAGGTGTTTTGGACTGTTTTTGTTTGTAAACAGTGTTTGATCTGTGCATATTTCTCTCCTGATTCAGACCAGACAAGAAAGCAATATCATATTCATATTTTAGCAGGAAGTGACAGTTTGAAGTTAACAACAGTTTAATGATGGATTTGTTTCTTTCAAACATGCACAATATATTCATTGATGGACTGGAGTGCTGTGGATTACTTGTGGATTATTGTGATGTTTTTATCAGCTGTTTGGACTCTCATTCTGACGGCACCCATTCACTGCAGAGGAGCCACTGGTGAGCAAGTGATGCAATGCTACATTTCTCCAAATCTGTTCTGATGAACAAATAAACTCATCTGCATTTTGGATGGCTTGAGGGTGAGGACATTTTCATTTTGGGGTGAACTATTCCTTTAAAAGGACATAAAAGTCCTAATAAATGTCACCTTTGTGTTCTCTTGTATCAGCAGTTCCTGATGTCCAGATGCAGTGATTATGTAACAGTTCAAAGCCTCATTTATCTCTCAGGTGCTGTTAGAGTAATCTAATACAGGCCGTGACCTTCCCCTCCAGCACCTGATGTGATCCTCCTCTGAGTCTGTGAGTTTATAATGACGCAGCACTCGCCACTTTAATCTCAACTGCACAAACTCACACTCGACACTGTGTGTTACACTGAAATGAAAGGATTTGAGAGTCCTGAGAAATCTCCTTACAGCAACCCCATGCCTGCAGATCACAGACCTGCTGTCATCCACACGCTCATGTCCTCAAACCGTCTTTGAAAGTTTTAAGCTTTTCTGCTCATTTTATGACCTGCAACTATCAGCAGTTTCTCTAGCCGTTCTCTCTGAAATAGGTTCCAACAAATAATACCAGGCTTTCTATACCATATTAATTTAGACGTATACAATTAATGTTACAATTAATTTTTTATGTTTTTGAAAGAAGTCTCTTCAGTCTGTTCACCAAGGCTGCATTTATTTGATCAAAATACAGTAAAACACTAAAATTGTGAAATATTATTACAATTGAAAATAACTGTTTTCTATTTGAATATAGAATGCAATTTACTCCAGTCTTCAGTGTCACATGATCCTTCAGAAATCATTCTAATATGCTGATTTGCTGCTCAAGAAACATTTTTTGGTTATGATCAGTGTTGAAAACAGTTTTGCTGCCCAGTATTTTTCTGACAAATGTGATGCTTTTTTTTTTTTATTCTTTGATGAACAGAAAGTTCAAAAGAACAGCATTTTTTAAATGGAAATCTTTCATAACAAACAGACATTAAATATCTTTACTTTCACTTTATAAACTATGTAATGAATAAATACTTGCTGAATGAAAGTATTAATTTCTTTAAAAAACACTATATATATGAAATAAATAAATCCATAAACATTATTTTTTGTAAATACACATTCAATTTATTACCAATTTAACACTCTATCATTAGACATCTGACAGTGACTTCATTTAAAACATTCATAATTTTTTTTTCATTTTCCTCCAAAGAAAGATCTGAATTCATAATAACATCTATACAAAGACCAGTTAATAGATACAATAATGGGCTTAAAAAGTGTTCTTAATTGTGTCAATGCAAATTCAATGGCAACGAAAATGACACAAGCCGCCACACACGGTGAACGGCAGTGTGTGTGTGTGTGTGTGTGTGGGCTTACATCATGAGCTTTATCACAAGGTACAACAGCATCTGAGGACATGCACTAAAGTGCTAGTGTTTAAAGGCATGCATATCAAATATGATATCTGCACAACTGCTGTCCAAACCCTAGTCTACACATCCAGAAGAAACGTGCACTGGATTCCTAATGGAACAGGTGTCATATTTTGGAACCAATCCTAAACCATTGGATACTATCCTATCCATTTCAAAAGAAATAGTTCACCCAAAAATGCTAATTTTCTTAAAGTTTACTCACCTTCAGGCCATCCAAGATGTAGAGGAGTTTGTTTCTTCATCAGATTTGGAGAAATCTAGCACTGCATCACTTGCTCACCAATGGATCCTCTGCAGTGAATGGGTGCCGTCAGAATGAGAGTCCAATGAGAGTGCCGTCAGAATGAGAGTGGTGTGGATTACTTGTGGATTATTGTGATGTTTTTATCAGCTGTTTGGACTCATTCTGATGGCACCCATTCACTGCAGAGCATCCAGTGGTGAGCAAGTGATGTAATGCTACATTTCTCCAAATCTGTTCCCATGAATAAACAAACTCATCTACATCTTGCATGGCCAGACGGTGAGTACATTTTCAGCAAATGTTCATTTTGGGGTCAACTATTACTTTAAGGTTCAGTGAGCAATGTTGCACACTTTTAATTTTAGGTTTGTATCACTTTTAAACATTAGTCCTGTAGTTTGCTGCCAAACGTCTACAGTATAAAACAATGCAGTGCTAGAATGTTACAATGAGTTGCTAAGCAACAAACAACCAATCAGAGCCTGCCTCAATGGATGGCTTATTAAATATTCATGCATTTAAATCTCAGATCTGAGGGAAACATGTTGAGTTTTATTTTTATTTTTCCTCTTGGTTTTTTCAGCACGTTTCATCCAGAGCAGGTTTACATGTTACAGTTAATAAACTCCTTTACAATTGGCTTCAAATTACGACGTAACTTCCAACTGGAATCCTGCACATATTCCTTCAGGATTTTGTGACTTGGGAAATGTGCATAAGGATAATCAGTGTGTGAATATACTCTCCTGCCACCGTGTACGGAGTCGAACATTCAGTTTTACATTGGGTTTTAAAATACATTATGATTGACATCATGTATCATTAGTCCCTGTCGAACTAGAGAGTGTGTGTGTGTGTGTGTTTTTATCTCATTCTCTTTACAAATACAACTGAGTCTTTTTTAATTCAAGCATCAAAGGTTTCCAACGAAACGAGATGTACGCGGAAATTAAGAAAATAGTTTTATAAACTATATACACGGAACATCATTTGACAAATGATATTCACCCCTCCAAAATGAACAAAAATCAACACATGTAAACTTGTATGCTGTTCCGACAAACGTTATTACTATCCAGTTCGATTTTTCAGAACATCTGAAAAGAAGTTTGCGGCTTCATGACCAACACATATCGAGTGGTATGTATTGCATACATGTACACGGACACACACGGGTACGGGACCGTCGCGAGGTCACGCGTGTGTAGGCACCTCTTATGGAACACTTTGCGGTGTTTTGCGTCAGTACATTCCAGGTCCTTGATAATTCCGAAACGGAATTTCTAGAACTGTTTCCGATTGGATCAGTTCAGCTGGTGCTCACAGAACTCTGCCCTCTAGTGGCAGGGCAGTTAAAATAGTTTTTAGAAAGGTTCTCGATGGTTCCGTCGCTCCGGCGGTGTGCGTACGTGTGGTCAGGAACAGGATGGTAAAGGAGAGTGAAAGCATAAAATACAATCTTGATTTATAACACAATATTTCCCTTTTTTGGGCATTTTAGAAGTGAAATTCTAAGCTACTGTTCTACATCTTGATTGAGGTGACAGAAGGATGTAGTCTAGGCTGGTTAAGGGAAAACCTCCTGACCGGGCTCCTCTGTCTCCGGGATGGTCTGAACCGGTCTGACGGGCGAGGGGAAGCGGAACATCTCCCTTCGGTCTTTGCAGTTGGGTGAGGATGAGGGCGAGTGGGCGGCCCAGCGGGACGGAGGGCGGCGGTTGGCAGGACAGGCCGGACGCAAGAAGCAGGAGTCCAGAGGTGGAGCCACTGGTGAACGAGGCAAGTCCTGCGTCAAGAAACAAAACATAAGCTTTCAAACTTTTTTCTAACTAAGTTTATCTGTTAGCCAGTGGTAAGTCTGCAACAGTGTTGTTATTGTCAGCTCAATTGTCAAGTTGTTTTTGTTAATTGAAATAAAGCAGAAATAAAATAAAATATTAGATTAAAAAACAACAATAGAAATGTTGCCTTGGCAACTAACTGCAATAAGTTTAGGTTGAAGTCTAAAAATGACTAAAGGCCCGTTCACACCAAGGACGATAACTATAAAGATAACGATAAAGATATAGTTCTAAAAATCGTTCTCAATATTAAAGAATAGCAGAGTCCACACCACAACTATAACGATAAAGACAAAGAGAAACAATATTGTTGGAATCACTTTCCAACAAGATCGCTAATATCGTTATCTTTATAGTTATCGGTGTGAACGGGCCTTAAAGCCCCGTTCACACCGATAACGATAACTACAAAAGATAACGATATTCGCGTCCACACCAGCGAACGATATCGTCTGTTTATTCTAAGCGCATATGCGTCTGCCGCTTTAAATTCTCGAGCTCGTTACAGCAGGATGGATTTTGATTGGCTGTAATTGTTTCTATCATTCATCAGCTGGAAAAAATCGTTCTGAAAATGATTCCAGCGATATCGTTTCTCTGTGTCTTTATCTTTATAGTTGTAGTGTGGACTCTGCTATTCTTTAATATTGAGAACGATTTTTAGAACTATATCTTTATAGTTATCGTGCTTGGTGTGAACGGGCCTTTAGACTATTAAAAATTACTAAAGCTAAAATAAAAATAAATCAAAGCTAAATAAAAAAACTAAAACTATTAAAAATACTTTCATTATTTGAAATAAAGCTGAAATAAAATAAAATCAAATATAAATATTACATGAAACTTTGTAATTTAAATTAGAAATGTTGCCATGGCAACTAATTGAAACAAAAGTTGAAGTACTAAAATTAATAAAACTGAAATAAAGATTATACTAAAGCTAAATACAAATTTACTAATCTACAACTAGTAAAAAAATGTTGTTAACTGAAAGCTTAAAAAAGTACTAAAAATAAATTCAAGCTACACAAAAATAATAAAAACTAAAATGAATAAAAATAGCAAAAGAACACAACAAAATTACTAAAGTAGCTTTTTATCATCTTCGAAATATTGCTCGTATAAGACCGATTCTCTTCACATGCCTGATGCAGAAAGGCTTATTCACGCCTTTATAACATCCAGGCTTGATTATTGTAATTCTCTTTTTGCAGGGTTACCTGCAAATTTGATTAAGAGGCTGCAATATGTGCAAAATTCAGCTGCTCGTGTTTTAACTTACACACCATCCCGCAGTCATATCACTCCTGTGCTTTCTCAACTACTACTGGCTTCCAGTTCAATCACGTATTGATTTTAAAGTTCTTATCTTAACCTATAAAGCAGTAAATAAGCTGGCCCCAGAGTATATTTGTAATTTGGTCACAGTGTCTACACCATCTCGGTCTCTCCGCTCTGCTGGTTCTTTTACACTGTACCAGCCTCGTTGTAAACACAAAACTATGGGTGGGAGGCCCAGTTGTGTTGCTCCCAGGTTGTGGAATTCTCTGCCTTATCCTATTAGGAATGCTCCGTCTTTTGATTGTTTTAAGAAATTACTCAAAACATATCTCTTTATTGAAGCTTTTAAGTTATAATCTTACAGTTGTTATTGCCATTGTTGTTATTGTGTTGTCATTGTGATTGTTATTATGGAGTAGTGTTGTTTCTTTTAATGTTGTTTTATACAGTTGTAGCGCCTTTACAAATAAAATGTATTATTATTACTAAAACAAACCAATTAAAATGAAAATACAAAAATAAAAGTTAATTAAAAAGTTAAAATATAAAAAAAAATACTATAATACAATACTATAGCATATACACGTATCGGAGGCCAGCGAGTAAGTGCTGTGCAGGTAAACCTCACTCCCCTGATCTCAAGAGACGCACTAGCAACTGATGCTAGAGGCTGCAGTCTTTAGCCTCCTTGTTAGTGCGTCCGCCTCCCATGCCGGAGACCCACTCGGAGCGAGAACGAGGTGTGGCGGTGATGACCCAGGAGAGAGGGGTTGCATACATATATATACTATAGTATTAGTATATACTATATTAGTATAAACTAAAATAACACTGGTCTGCAAGCATTAGTGCTTTTACAGTTTAAACTTTTAACTAAAATGGATAAACACCCATTTCATACTGTCTGTAGCAAATAGTAAAGAATAATACTCAGTGTGTTTTGATTCAGCAGAACTTTTGCTTTCGAGGAAAAATGTGGTTTCAGCTTGATTTATTCTAAACAATTCTCCCGAGCGATAAAGCAAAAATTAAAAATGAATGAGATTCCAGCGTGAGAGGTGGATATTTTGTGTGGCCTGAATAATTCAGAAACAGGGATTTACTACGTCTACTTGAATCTGCGTTCAGTTTTTGAGTGAGACTTTGAAGCTGATACAAAGTGAGTTTAAATGGAGTCCTGCAGTTCAACTGAAACCAAAAAAAAACCTGCATGTTTTTGATTTGTTTATACACTCCAGTGAAATCATATCGAAGATGAAACCAGTCTTGTTACTGTTAACTAAAACTAAAACTAATGATTTTTCATTTTTTTAAATGTTAATTGAAATAAAGTTGAAATCAAATCAAATCTAAATATCAAAAACTTAAAACTAAAAAAATTATTAAACTAATAAAAACTAATACAAATTAGAAAATAAAAAGCAAAATGACTGAAATTATAAAAAGAAATGCTAATTCAAAATATTAATAGATACTATAAAATTGCATATAAATTATACTAAAATACCACTGTATGAAACTCATCACAAATCTATAACAATCAACCTGAAACACACTACAGTCATAACTGCAAGCTTTGAACAAGCGTGAAGTTGTTGTTAGATGTTAAGAAATGAGACCCAGTATTAGCAGCAGATGTTAAACACTGTAGCAAAGGCACAGCCAACACCAGCCAATGAACCCCAAACGACCCCAACACACCACTGTCACTGCTAGCATGCAGTAATATTGAGCGGCGCTCACGTCCTGTTAACACCAGACAGCAAACATTACAGTACAGTGAACTGAGAAAGCACAAGATGTTACGCTGTAGAGCTTCCTTCAGTTGGGCTGGTGAGGTTAAGATCCTTTGAAATGGACAAAAATAATAAAATTACAAACACGTGGCAGCCAAAGGACCTATGAAAAATAAAAAAGTGATTATATATTAATAGTAAATGGTTAAACCATCCAAAAAGCCACTTGTGAGTTTGATATACAGTGACTCCAAAGGTATTTGTACACTTAAAGGGACAGTTCACCTAAATTCAAATTCAGTAATTTACTCACCCTCACGTTGTTCCAAACCTCTATGAGTTTATTTCTTCTGTTGAAAACAAAAGAAGATATTTTGAAGAATTTTGGTAACCAAAAAGTTGACGGTAGCCATTGACTTCCATTGTATGGAAAAAAAATACTATGGATGTCAATGGCTACCGTCAACTGTTTGGTTACCAACTTTCTTCAACATATCTTTTTTGTTTAGCAGAAAAAAGAAATTCAAATGAAAAAAAAAAAAAGAATGGAGTAAATCATAACAGAATTTTCCATTTTGGGTGAACTATCACTTTAAATGTGCTGTATGTAGGATTGACACAGAGTGGTTGAACTAGGTATTGCAGTCCAAATTCAAAATATGGAGAGGGTTTTTTTTCACCCGGCCCCTCCTCCTCAGACTTGAAGCACACGCAGGTTGCCAGATTGACGACACCAACAAGAACGAGCGCACTTAACGATGAATGAAAGGCAATACGCTGTGTTTTCCGCCAACTGGCAACCTGGGGTGCCGAAATACAATTGGGTAAACTGGCAGTGGGCGGGTTTCACAAACCAAAACAGAGACCGACATTCCGTCCCTGAACGCACATTTTCAAAGGAGAATAACTGACTGTAGCATTGTTTTTCAGATAAACAAGTATGTTAACTTAGCATGTTTCTTAAATATCTGCAAACATATTATGGTGTTTTTTATGCTTTAGTAGAGTCAAAAACTTACATACAGCACCTTTAAGTCAATTTTAAAAAAGTGTCCAAATACTTTTTGTTTTGATTTCAAACACTTTTTTTTGTATTATCTTTTAAAATGTCTATTTGGGAAACACTGCACTTGAATAGTTTGCGTGTATTATTTAAAACCAACAAACAAATACATTTGAGCCACTATATATCAGACAAAGTTTTGTTGTGTTTTTCCATATGAAATCCTACCCCGTGTGGATGAATATTTGGGATAATAATTTCAGTCCAATAAAAACTCTGATAGCTTTTTGGATGACTGGTTATTGGTGACGTCATTAATATTAGACGATGGGCATGCTCACACCTACATGAGGACAAAAAAGGTGTGACCACAACAAAGCACATACAATATTTCCCATAATGCCTAGCGGTGATACGGTGTCTAGAAACTGTGTGGCATGCGGTGAGAGAAGTCCATTAAAATCAGTGAGACACAAGTGAGGTCACTGTGAGGTCAAAGGTCAAGTAAGATCGGTGGAACTTACTGCACGGCGAGCGCAAGCTGCGTTACAGTCCCCAGGGTGCAGTTAGTAAGACAGTATGGTTCTGGAGACAACCCAGAAAGACAGGAGTAAACACACTGGTCAAAATAACACAACCACATCAGACTCAGGTGAGAGGTACAGCGGGGATCTGGCAAGTCTGGCTGGGTCGCAGGGCATCTACGGTAAAACCTGTAAAAGCAGCTCACTGTCCATTAAATATAAACGTTACAGCACAATATAGAATTTTGGTGAATCTCAAAACTTGTCCAGGTCATACTTCACCCCAAAATAAAAACAAAAAACAAAAAAAAAAACACTGGAATTTGGCCCAATAAATGTTGCCCAATTATCATTACAATATTGCGATATAATAATATAATATATAATCATTATTGCATAAATAAATAAATAAGTCTTAATGCGGCAAATTTCTTAATGTAAATATACAGGTGCATCTCAATAAATTAGAATGTCGTGGAAAAGTTTATTTCAGTAATTCAACTCAAATTGTGAAACTCGTGTATTAAATAAATTCAATGCACACAGACTGAAGTAGTTTAAGTCTTTGGTTATTTTAATTGTGATGATTTTGACTCACATTTAAAAAAAAACCCACCAATTCACTATCTCAACAAATTAGAATATGGTGACATGCCAATCAGCTAATCAACTCAAAACACCTGCAAAGGTTTCCTGAGCCTTCAAAATGGTCTCTCAGTTTGGTTCACTAGGCTACACAATCATGGGGAAGACTGCTGATCTGACAGTTGTCCAGAAGACAATCATTGACACCCTTCACAAGGAGGGTAAGCCACAAACATTAATTGCCAAAGAAGGTTCTAAAAAAGTATGGAAAATAGCTTTATTATTATTATTATTATGGGGTGAAATGTGACCTTACATACTGATACATACACATATGATACATAATTTTTACTTGTTTTTACACTCAGAATATATCCGTACTTCTAATTGATATTCAGATTTATTCTGCAAGGTGACTGCCTCTATTTAAAATTCCGA
Source organism: Sinocyclocheilus grahami (assembly GCF_001515645.1). NCBI lineage: Eukaryota > Metazoa > Chordata > Actinopteri > Cypriniformes > Cyprinidae > Sinocyclocheilus > Sinocyclocheilus grahami. The sequence continues at coordinate 339,763 of NW_015506545.1, forward strand.
ACAACAGAAATAATCAATTAAAAATCAAATTTCCAATATAAAATTTATACTAACTTGAATTACTCTGTGCTTAACTGGCACAACTGTTTAGGGAATTCATCCCTTTCTTCAGTATTGTATGCATTCATGCCTAATAATATCCATTACATTTCAAAGACAAATCCCAGATGCATACACTGCTCACAAAGAACTATCTGCCTGTAATGATGTTAAAATATGTCTTTGATCATTAACATAGCATCATGGGATTGTGCAATGATGCTGCTCCTACAGTAAATGCTGCTCTGTCTATTGACAAATGTCTCGTGCTTTCATGTGAGGGATTAATCTTCCAAATAGATCGAGGTTGGTAGGCATCAAACACTGGATATAACTTTATTATGGTGAATAAGTACATCCTGCATCCAAAGTAGTTATGTAAGCTAGTTCCGCTGCAAAATAAAAAAAACAAGCAGCACATGATTATACTACTGTTAGCATTGCAACAAAGTAGCGCGCTAAAGCATGCAAGGCCTGCGATCAGGCAGCATTTGGCAGTAGGGACTGAGACTTTTTGATACTTTATTATAACATAATTTTGTACTAGTACATCCTGCATCCAAAGTAGTTATGTAAGCTAGTTCCGCTGCAAAATAAAAAAACAAGCAGCACATGATTATACTACTGTTAGCATTGCAACAAAGTAGCGCGCTAAAGCATGCAAGGCCTGCGATCAGGCAGCATTTGGCAGTAGGGACTGAGACTTTTTGATACTTTATTATAACATAATTTTGTACCTTGAAACTGCAATGTTCAAGTACCAAAACATTTAACAAGCAGCCAAATTTATACTGTAATATACACTAAGAATGAGACAAACTAAGTGTGCATGTACCCGAAGGAAATAACAAAATCACAAATGAGATCTCAAGATCTCATTTGTGTCTACCAGACAGCAATGAGATTAGACTAAATGGAGACATTTGCTTAGGTCTCCTGTTAGAAATAGACCCCAGAAATCTTATGTGTCTCCTATAGAGTTTCAGAAGAGCTCTTAACAATATCTCAAAGTGTGCTCAGATTTGCCAAGATAATAAAGTCTGAAACCAAAAGTTAGAATTTATAACAAAATCTTCATTTTGATGACAAATTACAAAGACAAACATGTGCACATGCACAATAAGACCAGGAACAACTATTAAGAAAGTAAGGTAAATTTTTCAAGTTGACTAATTCTTGTGAGCTATAAAAGAGCATAATATAGTGTTCTTTCTTTAGGTAGAATTAAATAAACCTCTCAGTTACCTCAAGACATTCTGGTTTCTCGGTGTCTCCGGTTTTGTTCGGAGCAGCTGCAGATGAAGTGGAAAGCCTCCTTTCTTCTCTGAAGCTCTGCTCCAGTAGTTTCTTATTCAAGATTCGTGCTGCGTTCTCAGCTAGCGTGTAGCCCGGGGGAGCGGACAGGTCCTGTCTGATGCTAATCACCTCTGGAGATTTCTCGCCTTGCGTCTCTACAATCAGCTGCACAGGGCTTGGGGACCGGCCCCGAGAGTTCCTCAAAGGCCCCTGTGTAGCACAAACACTGGGAGATTTGGGGTCCGCTGGCCCTTGAGGCCCTGCTTCAGTGGGACGAGAGCGGCTTGGGGACTTGTTGAATTTCTGCAAGGGGTCGTAAGCGATGGGCGTGTGGTCGATGATGCTGAAGAGGCTGGAGAGGCCATCGTTGATGGTGGTGTGAACGGGACTGTCTCTGGTCGTGGTCGAACGGGCCCAAGCGGATTCGTTGTTCCCTTTTTGCTGCTGGGCAGTGGTTGTTGGGGTGGGAGCACGTATTAGGCTGGCAGGTTGTTCTGATTTACCAGAATTAGAAGGTTTCCTTTGGAGCTTGGGTGAACCGTATTTCGGTGAACAACATGAGCGTTCAAACTTGGCCTGTACAACTGGAGAGTATTGCATCTTTCTCAGGCTACGAGAGGGAGATGAGATGGGTGTGGAGCCTCCTTTGGGTGTCAGACAGCGGTGAGGGCTGCTTGTGAGGGTGCGAAGAGCCTCTGTTTGCAATCCCACACTGATGGTCTGGGTGGTCTGTGTTCCCCGTGTGGTTAAACCATTCGTCTGGCATGCCATGTCCCGTAGCTGCCTTTCTGGAGGGCTGGATCCGGATGCAGAAGATAATTGGATGGCATTTCGGGCACAAAACACCTTTTCTTTCATGTCGTCGCTCAGATTCCGTGACAGCTCCAGCTCTAACGATGAGGTATACCCGACTGCTGTGCAAATCGATGGACGTTCTCCAGGCCTAAGTCCTGCCTCCATATGACTCCTAAGCTCACACGGCCTTCCTCCAAACACCTCCTCAGCACCTCCTACTACCTCCTCTCCCTTTACGTTGGTCACTTTGGAGAACATGTACTCCTGCTCAGGGGGGCCTGGAGCAGACTGCTCCCCTTGAACGGGACTGTGGAGAACATTCACCCCAAACTGTTCACCCCCCTGGGCCGCCCTGAGTGGGAGCTTTTGGCAGTACTCAGGGCTACTCATGGTGTTGGTGGTCAAGGTAGCGCTGGTGGTCAGGTACCAAGAGGCTGGCTGGAATGCTTCTGAAGTAGACTCGGCCCTTCGGGATTCTGCCCTTTCTGTCCATGCCTCCATCACTGGAGAGGGGATTACAGGGCCAGGAATGGGGCAAGCAGCCACGGAGCTGGTGGGCAGATCCCAACCCTTACTATTGAACTCCTCAATGTATTTCAGGTCATCTGGTGAAAGGGGAGGAGTCACATCGTCCCGTCCATGCTCGCTAGGCTTGCTCTTATCTGGTAGGAAGGGGGAGCTGTCCATCAAACGCTGGAAGTCGCTCATGGAGCAAACTGACTTCGCCCTGCAGAGGCAAAAATGAATGAAAAGTTACATTGGTGTTGCAAAACATTGTAACCAACACTTCTCTTGACTTGTTCAGCATACTGTATTATTTTGAATTTATTTTGATGCAGTTCATTGTGGGTTTGCCTTATCTGCAAAGGATAGACTCAATCCTCAAAGAAAGTATATTATAAAGCAGCACAATGTCGCTGTTTACTTTTTGGAACAGTCTTTGTGTCTCCAGGGAAGTGCATCGATGTTCTCAGAGTTAACCCTATGCTCCCCTAACTTTGAGAACATGAGACCCTAAGAACTGGGGATTTTAGAACCTTGGGAATAAAGGATCCTGAGAACGGGGGAACATAGAACCCTAGGAACATGGGAGCCTGGGAATAGGGGATCTTGGGAACTGGGGACATAGGACCCTAGGAACACGGGACACTGGGAACTGGGAAATATAGATCCCTAAGAACATGGAAGCCTGGAAACTGGTGAAAATAGAACCCTAGGAACATGGGAGCCTGGAACTGGGGAACATAGAACCCTAAGATCAAGGAACACTGGAAACTGGGGAACATAGAACCCTAAGAACATGGGAGCTTGGAAACAGGGGATCTTGGGAATTGGGGACATAGAACCCTATGAACATGGGACCCTAAGAAGTGGGGAACATAGAACCTTGGGAACAAGGTGTCTTGGAAACTGGGAGACATAGAACCCTAGGAACATGGGAGCTTGGGAACAGGGGACCTTGGGAACTGGTGGCTTAGGACCCTAGAAACATGGGACACTAGGAACTGGAGAACACATATCTCCAAGAACATGGAAGTCTGGAAACTGGGAAACATAGAATCCTAAGAACATAGGAGCCTGGAAACAGGGGATCTTGGGAACTGGGAACACAGGACCCTAGGAACATGGAATGCTAGGAACTGGGGTACATAGATCCCTAAAAACATGGAAACTGGGGAACATAGAACCCTATGAACATGGGAGCCTGGGAATGGGAACTTTGGAACATAGTACCCTAGGAACATAGGAATGGCTCCAACAGGAGCATGCCATTGATACTTTAAAGCACTCTATAGACCAATTTCAGTGTTTGCAAACAGTGATGACGTTTTTGTGGGCAGAGCCTATCTGGTGGCATAAAATGCCAGTTTTAACGTAGCAGTCTATTCAAGCCATGGAATAAAATAATAAAAAATGTAATTTTTAAAATGTAAATTGAAGTTTATATTTCAAAATTCTGACTTTTTTCTTGCAATTCCGAAATTATATAACACAATTCTGGTAAGAAAAATCAACTCATCATTCTTTCTTTTTAGTTTATAATCCCACACTTCTGTCTTTTTTCCCTCAGAATTGACAAACTCGCAATCGTTGACTTGAATAAAGTTATAAAGTCCGAACTAGGAGATATAAACTTGCATTAGCAAGAAAAAAAGTCAGAATTGTGAGATAAAATAGGTAAATGTTATGTAAAATGTTATAGGTTTAAATAGTATTTCATTCATGTATTTCAACTGTAGGGCTAATGCAATATGTCCCCTATATGAATATTATATAGACCTATTGTTTAAATCAAATGTATGCTTTAAAAGTAGGGTAATCATAGCAGGTTTCATCCATAGTCTGTCAAATGGCGTCTTTGACTACAGTGTTATATAAAAATTATTTGCATTCCAATTCTGACATCCAAATGCACAACACATTTTTTCTCTTATTCCATGGATTTTACCCGTTTCCCTCCACTTGTTCCCAGTGTTTTTCTGCCACCACTATGCGCGCACAGCTGCAAGTGACGTAACTGTGACGTCTACTCCAAATTGGTCTATAGGTAGCCACTTAATGTGTCAGCCCCAAAGGATAAGTATATTTATTAGAGCAATACACGTGTACTGATGAAGTTATCTATCCTTTGTTGCTGCCTGGCACATTTCATCTCTGGCCTACCGAGATTAAACTTTTCCTTTCCATTCACAATTCTCCAGAGATGTTGCTGAAATGGCAACAACAGCACAGTCTAAACATAGCTGTTAGCCTGCGCTCAAACAAGGGCAAAGTGAAACTGATTGATCCGTACAAGGTGAGACGGTCAGGAAAAGACACTGAAGCTTATTAGCAGTAACTGAAACAATGTTGAGACCTTTGAAAAGGACAATGATAAATGGACATGGGGTCAATAACCTGGGCTCATAGGAGTTCACCGCCAGATAACAAAACCAGCAACTAAAGGCCTCAGGTTTCATATTCACGCAATGTTTAAAATAAGCAAATTAACTATGTTTTCTGAGGTCAGGATCACTATACACAGACAAATCTTACCCCTAACCCCTTTAGAAGTAAACTGTGGTATCTTCAATAATTGTAAACACCACTCTACTTATAATTATGTCAAACTAACCCTAATCATATTATACATCTTTCAGCGTTGAAATATAAGATTATTTTGTTCATTCACGTAGCTGTTTTCAAGTTTTGTCAAGGTTTGCTATTCTTCAGAGCACTGAGAGAAGAGCAAAACTTGCATTGACTAGAACACACATACTCATAAACACACACATACTCGTAAACAAAAATCATACCTGAGTAGGCTACCACTGCTCTTCTCTTCCTCAGGGTAAATGGCAGGATCCACACTCTCAGAAATCTCATTCAGTGCCTGAAACAACAACACAGTTAAAACATTAAAAGCCACAAAATGTTAACTTGCTTTAAGAATTTATGTGGTACATTGAGTACAGATTGTTTTGCTATTTAATAATTCTTCCTCATTTCACATGCAAAGATGTTAGCCAATCACAATAGAGGTCATATACATACAGAACTCATTTACAGCAGCAAAAACAGCATATTTAATAATAAGGGCCAGACAGAGGATAATGACCATGATGGACCTCAAGAAGAAGAAAAGAAAAGAAAAAAAAAGTGCCCTATTGTGTAGAGTGTACTGATGTCTTACTCTGTCTCTTACTTCTTTCAGGTGAGGGAACCTCTTTTCGTTCTCCAGACGTGATGGAGGAGGCACAGAGGATCTGGCTTCGCTCAGAGGATCCAGAGAGAGGGCATCCAGGAACAGGCTCCCTGGGGGCAGGTGTCCCTCAAAGGGTCTGTGTCTGCCCATCGCCCCCTTCTCCTCCAGCGTGGCCTCCGAGTCGGAGTGGGAGCGTGAGTGTGCAGCTGTGCAGGGGGAGTGTGGAGATTTAGGAGCCTTACAGGGGCTCTCCTGAGGGGAGAAGACATGTGCTGCGCCTCCTTCTGACTGAAGAACGTCTTTCTGCATCTGAGGTGGAGAAGAGGAGATGATGGCTTTGTTTCGAGACTTAGTAAGCTGTTTTGCTGCCAACTGTCTTAGGCAACTATCTTCTAAGGCAGGGTTTTTTGGCCAGCTGAACCCCTTAGATGTGAAACATTTACATTTAGTCTCTCCTGAGATTATAAATTAATATTTAAATAATTCAACAACACATTCCCATGTTCCTTTAATCTTTTATTAAAAGTGATTTATTTTGACTTTGTAGTTGGAACCCAATCAAATTTAATAATAATAATGATAATTTTAGTTATAATTATATTATTATATTTAACTTTAATTATTAGAAATTAGTGCTGTCAAACGATTAATCGCATCCAAATTAAAAGTTTTTGTTCACATAATACATGTGTGTACTGTGTATATTTATTATGTATATATAAATACAAACACATGCATGTATATATTTAAGAATATATATATTTAATGTTTATATAATAAATATATTTATATATAATATAAATATATACATGTAAATATTTAAAAAATATATACTGTATGTGTGTTCATTTATATATATACATAATAAATATACACATTACACACACATATATTATGTAAACAAAAACTTTTTTGGATGCGATTAATCATGATTAATCATTTGACAGCACTATTAGAAATGAATACAGAAATATATTACTATTGTAAATTACAATAAAAAAATCAATATTTAATAAGTATACTTTCTTTCCACTACAAGTTACAATACTAATATTTAGGTATTTATTATTTTTATTCATATTTTTATTTTCAAATGTTGTAAATGTGTAAATAAAGTGAACCTAGTGCATGTTGTATTACCAAATACATGTGAAACTCACAGCGCAAGCAGTTTTATGCATTTACTGTGAACTAAGCTGCTCTGAGATGCTGAATACAGTGGATTATATCATGAAATATTGAAATAATGAGTTTCCATTATTGATTCTTTCCTGTTTATTTCTGTGAAGCTGCTTTGACACATTCTGTATTGTATTAAACGCTATAGAACTTTTGAATGCAGTTACTGTACATGTCTTGTCTACCAAGTATTGATGTGTATGAGTGAAATAAGAAGGATTTATGCCCCGGACCTTTTCCATCTTGTGGTGCATTTCCCGTAAGCTGCGGCCCCACTCCTGTCTCTCTTTCTCGAACCGCTCCAGTAGTTCATGCCTCTCACGGGTCCAGCGCTTTTCTCCATGCTGCAGTTTCCAGCGCAGCTCCAGTGCCGTGCTGTGACTGTCGGCCAGCAGACGTTGCTGTTCCTCCCGCTCCTGCTGTAACACGTCTGCAGAGTCTGCACCTTCATCTGCGACTGCGCCTGCAGACTCACCTCTCATATCCTGCAGCTGCAGACAAGGAAAAGAATAAATGCCTGCATTGGATATGTTTGAAATGGCAAACTACAGTCTTGCAGAGCATACACAATACGCAAATTGTATGTATGCACAGAACAACCGAATAAAACCACGTATTCCATAATTAAATGCACTACACTGGACCTTCCATTTACAGAATGACAAATGAACCGCAATTACACCTGTGATTTATAACATCGACTTCTTGGTTTAAGAAGAAGTTTATGACATCAGCTTCTTGGATTTTAATGTAAACAATGGATTAAAAATGTGAAATAACCGTATTTATTTCTAATATGTTTATAGGATATCACTTGCTGAATTAAACATGCAAATTATTGACATAATATTATCATTTATTAACACTATTAATATATTATTATAATAATAATAATAATTATTACACTTACTAAATTAAACATACAACTTACTGACATTATATGACAATTTATCATTAGTATTCATTATTACTATTCATCTATTACTATTACTATTATTATCATCAATAATACTAGTATTACTAAACCTGCTGAATTAAACATGCAACTTACTGACATCATATGAAAACAATCTAGCCATATAATAATAATAATGACTTTATTATTATTATTATTATTATAACACTCACTGAATTAAATATGCAAATATGCGAAATTATTGCCTCATATGACAACATTCTAGCATTATTATTGTTAGTTAATATAATTTTTTTTATTATTATTAATTATTAGTATTAACAATAATGTCTAATGAATACTAATGATTATTTCTATTATTTTTGCATTCAGTGAACTGCTATTTGTTAAATTATATATATATATATATATATATACTGTATACACTGTATAGTATAGTGAACAGTAAATAGTGTATACTGCAAAGAATGGAATCAGCAGTATGTGAGTGTTCAATTCTGAACACAGCCATACAAACACACTCAAATAGGACCTACATAGCTAAATATCAACTGTAAATATATACTCGGAGTGTAAGTTTGCCAAATAGCTGAAATGAAATGCAGTAAACGTAGTGCAGGATAGTCCAGATACACCTTCCTCGCATGTCTAGTCAGATGTTCCTAAATCTACTCGCTGTCTGAATGAGCAGGGCTCCTCTGACATCTGCTTTCTTTTAATAGACCATGACTGTGTTTGATGGCCGAACTGCACCACTGCATAAATATAGCTGGCTATTTAAAGACGCTCCCTAACTCACCGATATCAAAACAGCACTCAAGTCACTGTGAGCCGAAAGCAACGCATGGCACTGCAGATGCTTAACGTCTTGGCAGATGCTGCTTAACTAGATTTATGTCTAGTTAAGATATAAAGAAAATGAGTTTTATGACAAGAACGAATTTGACTAATTTGACCTTTTAGAAAGTCACCTTGGACATAAAATTGATTAATGCACGCATGGCACTGCAGATGCTTAACGTCTTGGCAGATGCTGCTTAACTAGATTTATGTCTAGTTAAGATATAAAGAAAATGAGTTTTATGACAAGAACAAATTTGACTAATTTGACCTTTTAGAAAGTCACCTTGGACATAAAATTGATTAATGGTTTAAAATGCTATTTACATTACCATTCAAAAGATTTTTATTAATTTTTTTAAATTAAAGATTTCTCTTCTGCTCACCAAGGCTGCATTTATTTGATACAGTAAAAACTGAAATTTTGTGAAATATTATTATAATTGAAAATAACTGTTTTCTATGTGAATATATTTTAAACTGTAATTTATTTCTGTGATGCGCAGCTGAATTTTCAGCATCATTACTGCAGTCTTCAGTGTCACATGATCCTTCAGAAATCATTCTAATATGCTGATCTGCTGCTCAAGAAACATGTTGAAAACAGTTGTACTGCTTCATATTTTTATGGAAACTGTGATACATTTTTCTTTTCTGGATTCTCTGATGAAAACAAATTTCAAAAGGACAGCATTAATTTGTCTTAAATGCCTTTACTGTCACTTTTGATCAATTTAATGTATCTTTGCCTAATAAATGTATTAATTTCTTTCTAATTTCCCTAAACTTTTTATTGGGAGTGTAAATCATTTAGTTTAAAATATTTTTAAGTTAAATATTTTTAATTCTCATTTTAAAACGCTTTTTTTAAACCACGGAATAAAACAGTTGTTCTAGACATTTTTTTAATGCAGCATTGATCAAAAATTCAATTTTATTAAAAAGTAACTATTTTTACATATATAACAGTTTGTGCTTAATACCAGACTCGTGAATGAGTGAGTGACCATTAATAAAGTTGATGTGATGTAGAGCGTTTGAGTTTAGTCACTTATGAGGTTCCAAGTCTGTTAGGATGCTCCCTATGTAGACAGCAGTCAGGTTTTAGGTGCTGTACTGCCGTTCACAGGTGATTCTGCTTTGATGTAAGGTGTGTCTCTGTACCTTGGTGACGTGACTCCTCATTTCAGCGCGCTGTATCTCCCACGCCGCTCTCTCATTGGCTAACGTCTGCTGCAGCTGCCAGCGCCGCTGGGCCTCCTCGCGGAGCTCCGCCCTGAACTCCTCCAGCAGAGAGCGCAGCGCATGCAGCACCCGCCGACTGTCACCCGCCTGCACACACAGACCACAGTGTTATTGCTCAGAGGTCGCTCTGTTGTAGCGCGATGGAGTTCTCAGTTTACGTATCAACTTCGTCTCAGATGTTTCTCCTGCTATTCTTTAGGAAAAAGACACGAATGAGTCACTAGTTGTCATCCAGTAAGAGTGTAGAGCTATAAAATGAATGCGAACAGCAGCTCAGATCATTAATACTTGCCAAGTGCCAAATGTGAGTAAAAACCAGCTTTGGCGAGTATTTGTCAACTAGTATATTAATTCTAACAATGCCCGAGATATGCCTAATATGAACCAAAGTGAAGCAGCACTGCAATCTTTTCATGGTTCCACACCAACTGGATCTCTGCAAGTGCTGTGACTTTGAGTCGCATGTAATGTGCGTTTGAAAATGCAATAAATGTCAAACATCTTGCCATGTTTTAAAGGGGTCATATGATGCGATTTCAAGTTTTCCTTTCTCTTTGGAGTGTTACAAGCTGTTCGTGAACAGATAAGATCCCTGAAGTTGCAAAGACTAAAGTCTCAAACCCAAAGAGATATTCTTTATAAAAGTTAAGACTCGTCCACGCCCCCCTAAAACGCCTCGTTCTAACACGCCCCCACATGTCTACGTCACGATGTGGGAATATTTGCATAACGCCGCCCAAATGTTCATGCAATGAAAGAAGGTGTAACTTTGTTGTTGCCGCTGCCATGTTGTGAAGACGCTGTGTGTTTCGTTGTGAAAGCGCTCCAGCTCATGACCAGCTAAGGACCAGCTTAAACCAGCTCAAACCAGCAGCCATGCTTCGAAACATACCTAACCAGCATATGCTGGATTTTTCAACTGGGTTATTATTTGTAATAGTATTTATTTTATTTTAACTAATGTAATCTAAGCGCCGCTCCGAAGCAGCTTTAATTACAGAAACAGTTCTGTCATTATTGATTCACACTCATGTCATTTCTGTTTAAACTAGAAGTGAGTGTTAATGAGAGAGAACATTTATAAATTCTGAGACACATTAATATCAAATCTCTCTTAAGTTTAAAGACAAAGTGTGCAATTTCTGTGGCACTAAACAGAATTGCAAACAAATTCAAAATTCACCATTTATTGAAATTATGTTATATTCAGCTCCGACAAACACTGCATTTTAATTTAGTGCAGCCACTGGTGCAGAAATAACACTTTAACAGTAATGTCCAATGAGTGACGGTTCAATAAACCAATATCTTCCGAAGGAACATATCTTCCCTCAGTAGTATGCAAGCTTCATCAGCACAGCAGAAAACCACAGCATCAATGAAGCCAACTGCATTTGTGTTAAAAGTGCGTGTTCAGCACAAACGACTTCTACTGAAATTCATTCAAAACCCTATGCATGCCGAGAAAAGGCCACATCCTTACAAACAAGAGATTGTGGCAGCTTTTAATGATTTGTAAAACTAAAGAGTTTACAAACTCCCGCACTTAAAGAGATTAAATAATAGACTAGAGCTGAGAGAACGTTTACTGCTTTATATGGAGCAAACAGACACTGCTGCTGAAACATTTACACTGATTTAATATTTACTACAGAACGCAGAGAAGAGAGATTTTAAGGTGAACAATCATGAGTTCAAATAAATTTTTTCCTATAGTTAGTTTCATGACTGAACTATATAGTTATTCGGGATCCGCTCACCTCAGCATGCGCTCCCTCCTCCAGTCCATCCGTCCTGCGGCCCAGCCTCCAGTGCATCAGGATCCAGCGCAGCTTCATGTAGACAATGACCATATTGTGGCGGAACAACCTCACTTCCTGTTGCAGCAGGACTCTTTCCTGTGGCCATGTTGGCTCGTGAGATTGAAGTCCCTGCAGCTCGAGTCCTCGCCGGGCCTCGGCTCGCCTCCTCTCCTCCTCCTGTACAAGCCAAAGCATTCAACAAAGAGTCATGGTTAATATACTTGTTATTATTATGACATAAGACAGATGCATGCTTTCATAGAGAGCAATAAAACTATGAAAGATCATGTGGATGTTTAAGGCAAGTAGTAAAGTAATTCCTACTTGAAAAACCATCTAAAAAGATTTTTTATTGTGCAGTTTGCTAGCTGGACTAAGCTAGTTTAGGTGGATAATTAGCCAGACTAAAAATTTGTGGTACCTGGCTAGGCTGGTAAAGCGTCTTGGACTAGCAATAAAGCAATAACTAGTTCTAAGAACTAGTTTAACTATATTAAAGACTCAAATTGATCAAAACTTTATTGATAAACCTGTCGCACGCAATCTACTCTGTCGTCGGATTGATTGTTTAGACAATTTTTTCCAAATAAAAACTTTTAATGTACAATATTTCCTTCAGCTTGTGCTTCACGTGTCTTTTTGCAGTCAAATCTTTACTGATTTTATAAAGTAAAAATAAGAATAACTTTGATTTTGTTAGTAATATCTTAAGATGAACACATACTGGAATGAAGAACTGAATCTTTTTTTTTTTTGAAAAGTCATGTTCAAATGTGAGATCAACAGGCTTTTGAGGAACATTTATTTGATCATCTCTCAATCATCATTGTATTATATGTTTTGATCATAAAACGAATAATTTAAATATCATCTTACTAAGACATTATTTGAGATATAGAGTGATGATGACTGACATTTCATTTTATGTCAGTATCTGCTATGATGTCAAACATTTACATGACAAGCATCAGAGTTGCATCACTTTTTGATTATATAAATATCAGCATTTTTTCAACCATATTCTCGCTATATCACACTATATAAGCCATTAAAGCTTGATGGATCAAATATGATACTCATTAAAAACACATTTGCAAACTTTTGTTTTTTGAATGTCTAAGCATTCAATAAACTGTCCCATGAATTATTTCATATGTCACACTTTACAGGGTTAAGCTGGTATGACTTAGTGGTTATACAGACTAGTCAACTAGTTATACTGTACTTCTAGTCCATGTTTTGGGTCTGGTATACTGTCTATCCATGGCAAGCTACTATTTTCACATCAGTTTTACATGTGAAGAGCTTTTGAACGGATGACTTGTACAGTAGGTCTGATCCTGTTTCTAAAAGTAAACCGTGTCAAGTCATATTTACTTCTATATTGCTTCATACAATTACACACTGTTTCAAAGCAGCTTTACAGATGAGACTAATACAGTTTAATCAGTAATGCCACTCTACAGCAGATAATACTGTAGTTCAGTAATGTACCTGAGTGATGGATGAAGTGAAGCTGTCTCTCATCCTCCTGTCGTGCTCCAGGCGCAGCTGTGTTTCTCTGGTTGGTGTTCCCATCTCGGACAGGACCGGGTCACGGAGCTGGACCCCATCAGAACACAGAACAGCAGTCTCAAAATCCCAGCACTTTTGAGAGAAACACCATCAGTTCTCATGCACAAACTCGTCTGTGTCATGCAGCTCGGCAGATGCGAGGTGATATTTTAGCTTCTCTTTCTAGATTCACTACCTGTACACGGATGGTTAGGCAGGAAAACATTGCAACACTGCATTCTTAACGGAACAGTTTGCTAATAAACTCTCTGGATCTCTGGTGATAAATGCTAGAGAATTAATTCAGTCAGCCAAAGGAAGATTCTCCATGAAATAAGCTCATAATCAATTTAGATTCATTTCTACTCTGAAGAAATACTAAAGCTGTGCTTTATGTGCTGCTGTTTGTAAGTGCTAACAAATGTCTCCTTGCAAGAGTGAATCAGGGTTATTATTGTTAACTAACACTAAAACTAAAACCATAACAAATATTTTTGTTATTTGAAATAAATAAACATTAACTGAAATAAAATAAAATAAAAGGTACAATTTTTCAAGACAACATTTCTCATTTTTGTTTTAAGCTGAAGTACTAAAATATCAAAAAGTAATATTACTAAAAGAATAATACATTTTAATAATTAATTAATTAATACCATAAAGAAATGGTAAAAAAAGACAAACAACTAAATTACTACATTTGCTTTTACTGCAATTAAATGTAAAAAAAAATATATATATATATAAATATAAAATCTAATTATTATCTAAATCTAAATATTAACAAAAACTATTGTATATCATCGGCTCATATAACGTATACTATCGTTAATCATAAAGACGATAGAATAAGCATATGCTGCCTTCAAGTCTCTGCATTAATGACTGAGTGCATTTGATCAGTAACACCAGGTCATAATTACAAGTGTGAAACGCTTCTGTTCTCGAGTGGTAAGGGATAGCACATAAACTGGGACTAACACACAACAAATTAAATGCAAACATATATATCAACAGATGACATGATTAACACACACAGCCCTTATTTTCAACAGAAAAAAACATCACATTTTTCAAAGCCCCTGCGTGAGAGGATGGTGAGTGATCATAATTCATGACGACAAATTAACAGCAGTGATTGTGAGCGGAGTGAGAAGAAACCAAAAGAATCACTGAGACAATGATGGGAATTAAGTGGTTCAAGTGAACGAACTGCTCTGGGCTAGATCTACCGTTTCATTTAGTTGCATCAGACAAATCAATGCTGTTGCTGTATCTGGTCTAATAACCTGGTGTAAAATAACTGCCAGTGCTATTTGATGACATCTGGCTCACTTCCATTTAGTTTTATTACATTAGAGATTTAATGCATTTTATTCAATTAAATAAAGATACACAAACTAGGGAGAATTGCTCTTTATAGTGAAGTATGCCGTAGGCTTTCCTTGCCCTCTGAAAACAGGCTCTGTTTCAAAATCTAGTGAACAGCCTTTCTGTCTTCATAGTCAGCATCATAAATGTCATATTGCATAAGGAATTGAAAACACTCTACATAGACATCAAGCTAATAAATGCATAAATAAATCAATCAATCACATACACGTATTGTGTAAAATAGTCCATTTAAATATATTTTTAACAATTTATAATTGCTAATTCTATAATAATTGGAAATAAAATATTTATATAATGTATAATTAACTATTTAATGCACTTATTTAATCTAAAAATGTATTTAATTTGATAAATATATTTAATGCATTATAGGATTGCATTTGCCATAATACTGTATATCCAAAAACTAGCATAACGAGGTTTCACCTCTAGAATGTGTCTATGATGCCTAAACAATGACCTCTAGGTTTTGAAACAGATCCAGAGACATACACTCTTAAAAATAAAGGTGCTTCAAAAGGTTCTTCAAGCGATGCCATAGAAGAACCCTTTTTGGTTCCACAAAGAAGCATTCAGTCAAAGGTTCTTTAAAGAACCATCTCTTTCTTACCTTTTTATAATCTCAAGAACCTTCTTTCACCACAAAGAAGCTTTTGTGAAACAGAAAGGTTCTTCAGATGTTAAAGGTTCTTTATGGAACCATTTAGACAAAAAGGTTCTTCTATGGCATCGTGAAGCACCTTTATTTTTAAGAGTGTAGTAGTAGTTTTTGTGGGAGATTTGTCTGACAGAGAAACTCAATATTCACACACTGTTACCTTTGTGCTCAAACACCAGTGCACTCACATTCATTTTAAATCTAATAAAACTTTTATTTCGAAAACTGGAGCCATATTCATAAATGCTTCAGGCTTAGATGCAACCCTTGTGGTTCAGGTTTTAAAACCTGGTACCTCTGAAGGTCATTCGTGTTTCACGACGGAAATGTCATTAAACCAGTGTGTGAATATTTCCTCAGTTTTGATCTGTACTGCACATTTTCACAAGGAAAGGCACTCCAGCTCTCTAGTTTTCCACACACCACCGAAACAGCTCTTACTGGCCTGCTTTAATGTTAAAAGAGGATCACAGCCTTGGTTATGTCCGGATATCAGCCGTGGCTTTTTTTCTTTTTATGTAATATGGTTATATTTTAAATAGGAAAACTATAATATAATTGTAAAATGTAAATTTATTTGCATTATTATTGATATAAAATATTACTTTAAAATATTAATAACATTATTATTAATTATATAAGATTTGATTAATAAAATAAATAAACCATTATATTATACAATATTGAATCAATAATATAAAGGAAATGTTATATATATATATATATATATATATAGAGTGCTGTCAAGCGATTAATCGCATACAAAATAAAAGTTTTTGTTTGCATAATATATGTGTGTGTTCTGTGTATATTTATTAAGTGTATATAAATACACATACATACAGTATATATTTTGAAAATATTTACATGTCTATATTTATATTCATATAATTTATATTTAAAATTAATTATATTATATATAATTAATTTATAATAAATTAATAAATATATTTATTGTATAAACATACATACATTCCTGAAATATATATATATGCATGTGTGTGTATTTATATATACATAATAAATATACACAGTACACATACATATATTACGTAAACAAAAACTTTTATTTTGGATGCGATTAATCACGATTAATCGTTTGACAGCACTAATATAAATATATATGGGCCTATATATAATATTAACACTAATTTTATAATATTAAATTTCCTTATTTCATGATCTTACACTTTTAATGCATTTTTAATATCAATTTCATGATATTAAAGCTTAAGGCAAGTAATGACATTCAGAGAAAAGCAATGTATGTCAGTATTGCAGCGCTTTCTTGAAAATAACTCACCACATTACTTTTCCAGCTACTTCTGTATTTCCATCAAAGCATGTGATGACATCCAAAGATAACCAAGGCTTTACAGAAACGCACGTTTTGGTAGTGCATGGGAAAATACTTTCAGCGTTTACCATCTTAACTAATGCAGCACATTAAACTGTCAGGGGTTTCAGGAATCAGAGGCACTGCAAGGACACTTGGAAACGTATCTGTCTTAAAGTTGAGAGGGAGATGGACGAGGCACTGACCTCGGGTCTGAAACTGTGGGGTCTGGTGTATCTACTGAGTCCAGGGCCTCCCCTGGCTGTGACGGAGCCCTTAGCGGCGCCCTGTCCCTGTCCAGGGGCCTCCGGGACACTCTGCCGCTCTAGGCACCACTCCTGCTCCTCCCTGCGCCCGTACTGTGAGTGAGGAGGGGAGGAAAGGATCGGGGAGGTGGAGGAGACAGAGGGAGGTGCAGGGGGATCGGTGAACGACAAACAGAATCCACACACACACACGAGACGAGAAAGAGTGGAGGGGGAAAATAAAACTCAACGTGGGTTTAAGCCAAACTCAGAGTGTGGAATGCAAGGGTGAGGGGTCATCGACACACACTGTATTCAAAAAAACGATTATGAATTAAAAAAACAATGATCGAATGGAAAACAGAAAGAAAGAAAGAGAGAGCCAGCGGGCTACACGACAAAGAAAAGCGCAAAAAGAAACACCAACTTAAAGATGATGGCGTAGGAGAGAGACGAGAAGAGAACGAGAATGAGGAGGAACGGAATCATGGGCCGAAACATCTGGGGACGAAATGAGGGACGAAGAGAGAAGAAGGGAAGGGCCAAGGGGAAAAAAGAATGCAAAACACTGGTTATGAAGCGCATGCGATGGGGATACATGAGTCTTACAACCAATAACCCAAAATGTGCAGTGACTGAGAGCTGACGCTAATGTGTCGTGCCAAATCCAGGACCAGGTCAAAACCCTAATGCTTAAACCAGTCCACCGGCTTAAAGAAATGTTTGGGGGTGTTTTACTAATACAATTGTAAAATATAGCTCAATTTTAAAAAAAGGTATTCATTAAAATAAGAATTATAATTGCAATGAAAATTGGAATTATTTTAATGATTAACTATATATAATTTTTTTTATTATTTTAATTAAACCTATTTTGATTAATAGCTTAATTAATATTAATATCAATATTAAGTTAATAATTGAAATAATGCATGTAATATATTTCAAAATAATTGTATTATTAGCTTAATATTAATATTACAATGTTACATGAAACATTCTATTGTTACATAATAAAATAATTCATACTAGTTTGGGGGTGTTTTACTAATACAATTGTAAAATATAGCTCAATTTTAAAAAAAGGTATTCATTAAAATAAGAATTATAATTGCAATGAAAATTGGAATTATTTTAATGATTAACTATATATTATTTTTTTATTATTTTAATTAAACCTATTTTGATTAATAGCTTAATTAATATTAATATCAATATTAAGTTAATAATTGAAATAATGCATGTAATATATTTCAAAATAATTGTATTATTAGCTTAATATTAATATTACAATGTTACATGAAACATTCTATTGTTACATAATAAAATAATTCATACTATTATTCATATTAAACTAATAATTGAAATAAAAAAGTTATAAAATTATTTTAACTATTAGCTTAATCAGTACAAATGTGAATAGCAATATTAATAAGAATTAAGCTAATAATTAAAGTCATAAATGTAATTAAAATAATACATTTATTATAATTATTAGTTTTATTCATATTAAAGCTAATAATTTAAAATAAAACAATGAAAACATTAAATAGCTAAACAATTTAAAATAATATTAATGTTAATATTAATTATTAAAATAATTAATAATAAGATCATTAAGCTAACAATTAGAATAATATATGTACATAAACAGTTATCTACAAATATTTTAATGATTCAATTTATTCATATTAATATCAAAAACTAATTTTAAAATACAAAAATATATAAATAATCATATTATTAAGGATTATTACTGTATATTAAGGATATTAAACTGACTTATTTTAACTGTGACATTATTTTAATAAATAATTACATTTGATTAAGTTACATTTCACAAACAACTCATTAAAAAAAAATCGGATTTAATCAAATTATATTATATAATATAACTAAGAATTGTTTGAGACCATTTCCTCAAAGCAAAACAACTAAAAAAAAACACACAATTAATTACACACACCACAGGTTAAAATTAAAGTTTGAGCTAGCTTATTAATTAGGGTGCCAAGCTAGTACATTAGTAGATTTCATTATGTTGTTCAGTTGTCAAAAAGTACAGATTTCTGGCATCGCAACAGAAAGATACAATGTTACAGTTAATATCCATACAAACCATATTATATTATACTATATAATTACCATTGATGTGTTATAATTGTGATTCCCTGATCAGCGATAACAGAATAATGCTAAAGGCTTTTGGATGAAGCATGACAAACATCTCTAAGGTGTGTAGGACATTGACAGGGTTTGGATGCGGCACGACGGCAGCATGCTGCTCGCAGCGAAGCCCAGCCATGCGATGAAGCAGCGCAACAGCGAGCTGAAGCTCTTAA
Organism: Sinocyclocheilus grahami; assembly: GCF_001515645.1. NCBI lineage: Eukaryota > Metazoa > Chordata > Actinopteri > Cypriniformes > Cyprinidae > Sinocyclocheilus > Sinocyclocheilus grahami. The sequence goes on from NW_015506545.1 coordinate 359,090, forward strand.
ATAAACATCCTATATAAGCATTCAGGTCTGTCATCATTAACCGGTGCAGGACATCTGACCGCTCATAGAAGTGAGGTGAACAGGCTGTGACTTCATGCTTGATGAAGAGTGTTTAGTGGATGGACTGAAGTTACGTGACCCAACGCAAAGAACCGCCCAGCTTAACCGACGGCTTCCACCAATGAACATGAGCCAAATGAGCTTATCAGCCAATCAGAGCGCAATTCAGACACTATTAAGCTTAAATGTGAAATATCAAATCACGTTCATATCGACAAGCTGCTAAAACATCAATAGATGTCAAACCCGTAGTTACACATAGGTTATTTGTTGGAAAGTTCACTCATGTTATCATAAAGCAGTTTCAATGCACAAAGCAGGAAAAAAGCTACAAGCAGTTCTATGGAGGGCAGCTTTCCGAGACTAGCATATATGACAATTAAACATTTGAAAATCATTGAGACAAAAGACACAGCTACATTATTCCTGAGAATGATTAACCACATAAAAGTCATGTAGAATATATAGAGCAACAAACATTCAGTGTATTCAGAGTGCTCACAGGTCACACAGAGCCTCTGGAGGTTACTCAGAAAACAAAAATGCAGTGTAAGCACTTCTTATCCGCCATATTTCATATGAATGGCTGCATGCTCCACACATATGTTGCATCAGCATTAACTGTGCAAATAAAAAACTACTAGATTTGCTAAAGGCCAGACCCCAGGTGATGACAAACACATTTTACTGCCATTTTAGTTCATGTTAGTAGGCTATACATCATGCCACATCAGTCGGGTCCAAAATTGACAAGTGCCAGTAAATAAAAATACATAGATCAGTTTAATTCTGATAACCTTATTAAGAAGTGCAACATGTAAATATGAAAATATTAGGATCTAGAACACAATGCATCATCCTGCTTTTTGTCAGAAGTGAAGTTTAAGGCCAGAAACTTTAAGCAAGTATGCGAATGCTGCTGGAAGCGTTTGGCCAGCGGGTGTTATTAGCTTCTAGCAATGCAAGATCGACTTCGTCCATTGATGCATTTGCAAAATGTGTTGGCACACAATTTAATGCAAGTACGTGCACCATTTAAGAGCTCACAGCTGGTTCATGCACTTGTGTTCGTATATATGATGCTGTGAATTACACTATTATTTGTGACAAACATGCATGAAAATTATAAACTAATATTGACTAAGAAATACAAAATACTATTAAAGCTTATTTCTGCCATGGAATAAAAAATAAAAGTAATGGCGACTTTTAAACTCACAATTCTGATTTTCTGTATTCTCATGTATTTCTGAGGAAACTTAGAATTGTGCAGTTCTGAGATGTTAACTTGCAATTATGAGAAGTCAGAATTGTGAAAAGTAAACTCAGAATTCCAAAAAAGAATCTGAATTGTGAGATGTAAGCACAGAATTCAAAAAAAAAGTCAGAATTGCGAGATGTAAACTTAGAATAAAAAAGATGTTAAAACTTGAGAATTGTGAGATGCAAATGTAGAATTCTGAAAAAAAAGAGTCTGAATTGTAAGATTTAAACTCGCAATTGTGAGAAAAATTATTTGTGAGATAAACAGTCGTAATTATCTTGTCACATTTTTATTCTGTGGGAAGAAATAAGCTTCAGTAAAATGCACTTTTATGGCTGTAAGAAATATTTATGGCTGGCAAATATTTCTCAGTTTGCCCACTATTGGCACAGTAAATTTTGGACCCTGCAAATCAATGACAATCAAAACAATACACATAGCCTTGTGAAGCCATGCGGGAAATACCCATAAACACCCCCCTGCCCCAGGTGCGAGACAAGGAGATTGTGGGTAAGAGGATGGGGCAGGTATAGATGCAGGTGTTTATCAAGAGTGATGCTAGGAAAGGAGAGGTAAGGGCATCTTTGCTGAGCTGGGTGGCGCTCGGGGAAATGTGCATTGCATTGTGGGATATAGTATTCCAGGACGTGTGCCCTATTGTATACTTTTTATACACATTTTGGTAAATGTAGTACAACAGGTCATCTGGGTAGTCCATGCATGCAGAAAATTCATGTACATACAGCAAAAATAGCACAAGTAATATGGTGTTCTCAAAGAAAAACTGAGTGGTCAGTTAATATTGGTGAGTGAGTGTTGTTCTGTGATGTCTGGTGGACTTGTTCAACTGCCTGCATTTATGCTGAAGGTTATTAATGAATTAAAAAGCACCAAACATCTTTACAACTCTGTGTGTCCTTTTTTGTCTCCTGCTGGTAACTCCCATTAATCTTTCACATGGCTCTTTTTTCACACATAACTTGCAACAAAAAAAAGATCAGAAATATCACTGATGTCAAGGCAACTGCATAACCAGTTTGCTAGTCAAATACTCTGCCTACAGCTCCATATCTCAAGCAAGTCTACCTATTTCCCTTCTTATCTCTCAGTTGGGTGTTGTTTCTGGTTTAAGATGAAGAGTCATGCCAGCCAAATTAGTTGAATAGCTTCCTTTGTGGTGCATTCAGGACCTTCGATATATGATACATGAAGATGCAGAATCAATATAAAGGTGTATGCATTCTCAAAAAAGGACTTTCAAATGAGGAAGCAGCAAAGGAAAAAAGGAAGTTGCCATGTCATGTGATCGCATGTGATGGCAAACTCTGAATAAAGATGAAAAGGTCGAGTTACACATAACCTACCTGGAAGTCCGTCACCAGATCCCTTCCCAGTGTCCCGATAGGCGAGTCCCTTGACATGGAGGTAACCGTGGAAAGGAAGCTGCTAGATTCGGTGAGGTTGGGCATGGGGGAAAGGTCATCAACGCGGTCCCTTAGACCCTCCCCTAGGTGGTCCACTTTGTCCATGAATTGCTGGAGTTCCGAACGGAAAGCCTTCATGCGGGTGTTGATGGAATCCAGCACCTGAGAGTCGGGTTTAGATTCAGCAGAGCCCCCATCGCCTCTGAACTCCAATCCTTCTGCAAGAAGTTCCCCTCCCAGGACAACCAGTCGACCTTCGCGGATCAGACTGTCTGTATCCACGATGAGGCGCTCCACCGTTTTACCAAGCCGCTCAGCTTCACGCCTGATGTTGTTGAGCGTCTCCCGGTCTTCCCGTCTTCGCTGGGCCAACTCGGCCACTCCCAGTTCACCAGGATCTGAGGCTTTCTCGCCACTGACAAATCCAGAAGTTGCTGTTTTTTCAAACAAGTCATCAGAGTCGCTTTCCCCACCAACAGGACCTTCACGTTTGGGGTGGAGCAGCAGAAGCCTGGCCGTCTCGTCCTCGTCTGCTTCCCTTCTCCCGGCATCACTATCCACATCACTATCCCTTGGGCTACTGGTGTGTATCCCCAAGTTTGCCGCCAGGTCACAGCGTTGCATGTTAGAGATTAGCACCCGGTTCTCGTACTGCAGCTTCATTACTTTCCCACTTAGCTCGTTGATCTGGAGTCTTGCGGTTTTTAGCTCCTCCTGCAATGTGGCACCACTCCCTGCTCCATAACCTCCTCCGTTACCAGGTTTGAGTGTGCCACCATTTCCACCCTCGGCTCCCTCGGACTCCCGGTCGGCTTGGCTGGGTCCAAATTTGAAGCGGTTTAGCTCAGACGTCAGTTGCTTGTTGTGGTCCTCAATCTCAGAGATGGAGCGCCGCAGCAGCTCTGCCTCCTCTTCTACAAATTGCAAGTGTCGCCGCAGTTCACTCGCAGATTCCAGGGCATCGCCACCATACGGTGAGGTAGGGACACTCGAGAAGGGTTCGCGCCCAAAGCAGTCCCTCTCGTATTGGCAGCGTAGGTCTTCGTTTTCCGCCCTGAGGCCGCGGTTTTCCACCTCCAGCTCTACGATCTTCCTTCCCAGAATGTTGGCTTCCTCTTCCACCAGTTTGAGCCGTAACCGCAACTCGGCTTCCCGAGAGGTGTGGGGGCCTCCACCGGTCACCTCTGCCAGGGGCAAAGGGCTGTCCACGTCACCATATACTGATTTATACTTCTGCAATTCTTGTTCCAATTCATCCTTCTCACGGCCAAGTTTTGCCATCTTTTTACGCATAAGAGCCGATTCTTCCTTGGCAAACTGTAGCTGACAGCGCAGATCCGCACTGTCCTCCTGGAGAGAAAGAAACATGTGAATGTAAAAGGCAATACCATTTATTTCAAAATGGCCAAATTGTATAAGAATAATCAGCCTGGACAACATATAAAAAGTCTTGAGGTTCTGTAGTCTATATTCTCAACAAGTAGTGCACGTAGCATATTGTGTTGCTCTGTGCATGCTTTAAAATAAATGTTTCCAAGGGGAGGTTTCGAAGCCATGCCATAGAAGAACCACTTTGGGTTCCCCAAAGAACTTTTCAGTGAACAGTTCATAAAATGACCATTTCTTTATGTGAATAACTTAATCTAAAGAACCTTTTTCAACTATAAAGAATGTTTTATACACTGTAAAATGTCTTCATGGAACCACAGATGTCAATAAAGAACCTTTATTTTTAACAGTGTATAAGGCTTGAGAATTGATCTTTGTATTTCTTTGTACACACCTGAGTTAAAGATTTCTTATCTTTGAAGGTCTCTCTACTGCCTCGCCTCCGCAGAGCAGTCTGAAAGACAAATAGAGGACAGGGCATATTAACAAAAATGTGAAAGTTAGCGACTTTTGAACAACATCTTCATTTCAGTTACCAGGCACACAGAAGGATTCAGAAAAAAACCCAATTTTGAATAATAAAAAAACAGCATCTGATTTGAACACAACATCAATCATGAATATCAAGCTTAAACCCATTATTATATGAATTACAAGTTGTTGTCCTTATGGTGGATCTACTACTGCTGTCGGATTCAGGATTCCATCTTTATATCTCAGAAAAAAACAAGAAATACAACACTTAATGCATAACAAATAAAACTGCCAATGGGATTTGCAGGTGTTCAGTTGTTAATAACTTACAATTGTGAGATACAAACTCACAATTCTGGAAAAAAAGTCAGAATTGTGAGACAAAAAGTCACAATTACCTTTTTTATTTATCATCGTCTGGTGGACACAAGCTTGAATGTTGTTGATAGATCATTCATCATCAATTCAATTTGCTCTTTTTTTTACTTTTGGTGTGAAAAGGCATTTTTAACGGTGTAAATTCAATGAAGTGCATTTGCTTAGCCTAGTGCTTTTCTCAATATTGTTCCGCTTTAAAAAAAATATTTGAACCCATAGTCAATGAGTTTACACAGTGTTTCAGCTTCCAAATGAAATGTTGTTATTTGGTCATTTCTATGATGGTGAATAATAGCTAGAATGTGTTTTCGAGGGAATTTAAAGCATTTCAGAGTGATGAAATTAAACAGAAACACAGTTGCACACACACTCTATTCAGCATGAGCACAAAGCTTCAGTCATCGGTCTCTACTGCAGATAGAGGTTATTCTCTCACCCGAAAAACAGCCTGTAAAGCCAGACCTAGGCTGATCTCACATCAGAATGTGTCAATTGGTTTGGAAAGGCTGACGATGCATCTGCAGGTCCAGGATCAGTGTTCTGCAAACTCTGCGTGAGGCTCGTCTCCATCTGCCGTCTCCGGCATGAAGCAGAATACATTCAGCCATTCTTTATTCAACACTCCAAAAACACTTCAATGCACCAATTAATGAATCTGCACAAAGGAAGAATCTGGCATTCCATGCAGCAGGATTAGTCTTATTTGAGCAAATAGACTCTAAAATATGAAAAAGGTAATTGCAATTGCGAGATACAAACTCACAATTGTAAGAAAATACTTTTTTTCGTCAGAGTTGGACTTTATAACTTGAAGCTGTGAGTTTCTATCACAATTCTGAGAAAATAAGTCAGAATTGTGAGATAGTAACTCACAATAGCGATTGAAAAAAGTAAGAAATGTTAGATAAAAAGTTTTACTTTTTCTAAAAAAATTACTTTAAAAAATGTTTTTTATTCAGTGGTGGAGATGGGTTTCCATAGTACAATAGTTTAACCTAATTCAAATGGAATATTTTAGTCAATATTTGGATTCTGCCTTATAATGGAGCTGTAGGCAGGAGATTTTTTGTGTTTTCTTTTGCATGACTCACCGGTTTATAAGTGTGTCTCTGTAGCCAAAAACCACTCTTTACTAACTGTCCTTGTGGTTAGTTGAACATTAGCTATTACAGAGTTGTTTCCTGCTTCCTTGTTCATGTGCGTTCTGTGTCAATGAACACTAATGAATGCTCGGGTCTCTAATGGAGGGTCAATATTTACCATCCCGCTTCACATTTCACGTAACCTTGGAATCTGAAGATGACATAAGCTTGTACAAACACATTTTTTATAATGCTACAAGGCCTCTCTCAGGG
>NW_015506545.1:365519-366791 GCF_001515645.1 Sinocyclocheilus grahami
AAGAACATGCAGTGCCGATATCTGATTTATGTATCTACATTTATTTGGGCTACCTGACTCAAAACAGAACTTTTATGCATTTCATCCAATACAAAAAATCTCTAAGACGGGTTTATGATATAATAAACTCATTAGGTTTTTTTTTTATATAGAAGCTACAGAGAAACGGAAGGCTAATTAGTCGCTAATGTCTTTAGAACATTTTAAACAAGATGCCACGTCGAGACAACCAACCAAATACATCCATTTGAAGAATCAAATTAAGACTTGTAATGTGATTTTAAGCAAATTGAAATGTTTATCTACAAGCTCTCTGAGCTTTATTTGTAATACTGTGAATGTGAGACAACAGTGTTGTTCTTAAACCTAGTACATCATTTAAAGATTGTATGAAATTAAAATTCAGCCTATTTTCTAAATGCATGGTATAGATCTGATTGTGAACAAATCATCTGTGTGCATGTTTCATCTATAAAATTAAACCTCATAATATTCAATCAAAATATCCTCATATAAAACCAAAAAATATATTTTATTTTTACATTTAATATTTTAGATTTTTAGGCATTTTTAAATATAAATGTATGCATATATAGATATAAAATGTATATAATCTTTCACATCAGTTTATGCATGAGAAAGTCTACAAAATTTGAATGCATACATCTGCTAAAAGTCCATTTTGTTACTCAAAAGTCAACATTTTAGTGGCAATCCTGTAGTTTAAAAAGTAAAAAGTAAAAGTTTAAAAAGTAACATGGCAACATCAATGCAATGGGTTCGATTCCCAGGGAATGCACAAACTTAAATACTACAGAAATGTTTCCTGCTTCCTTCATGTGCATCATGCATCAATGAATGTTAAATAATGCTTGGGTTTCTAATGGAGAGTCACCCTATTTTCTAAATGCATGTTATAGATCTGATGTGAACAATTCATCTGTGTGCATGTTTCATCTATAAAAAACATCCTCATACTTTATAACAGCAATGCGATGGGTTCGATTCGCAGGGAATGCATTACCTTAACAAATGTAATGTACTATACGCTGCTTTGGATCTGCCAAATGCATGAATGTAAATGTAAATATTGATGACCACAAAGCTACAGACATGCACTAAAAGATGCACATTAATCAACCTATGAGGTCTGAACCCGAAACATTTCAGATACAAGCCCAAAAACAAGCCTGCAACAATACAAAAGCAGTCTGGGATCAGAAGCTGTGTTTATGTCTTATAAATACTCGATCTATCAGAAGAGCGCTGGGC
>NW_015506545.1:367223-410589 GCF_001515645.1 Sinocyclocheilus grahami
GAGAAACACTCAAAGGCAATGCAATGTAAATCACTTACTATGCATCAATATGCGTATCCAAACCACAGTTTGCATGCTGTCTATAATAAAGATGATCAGGGTGCATGCATGCTGAAGGATGCATAGATAATATGCTGTTTCTAGTGAATGCTAAGAAGAGCTTGATGCTCATGCTAACGTGCAGACACAAAGTATTTTCTATGTTTTGTGACTGCATGTTAGCATTAGCATCTAGCTCTACTGTTCTGGCTTGACTGAACTCAACCAGGGTATTTAATCAGTAACTAATAAAATCCAGCTTCTGTGTAACACAAATGGGATTTGTTTGGAGTTGCATACTAATGTAGAATGCCTACTAGAAGTATGCAAGTTTTAAAATGTGCAGCTCACAACCAGAGCTTATTGTGCAAGACACTTTATCCCACAATTCAATGCACTTGATGCAACATTCAATTTTCTAGTGTGACAAATGAACTGGAAGTGACATGAGCTACAACCTTATTTGTAGCTTTGTGCAGTCCAATTACATTATGTCATTGTATTAAAAATAACAATTGCATTAAAAATGCGGTATAATCATTTAAGATGATAGTGTTTTTTATATATATATATACATTTATATAATATACTTTTCATAATATATATATAACATTCATGATATACATTAGATACATACATATTTTATTTAAATGTAACATTTTCGATATCATACAAATATAGCATTTTTAAATATATACAGAATTAATTTATATATATTTACACGCGCACACACACGCACGCACACACACACACACACACCCACATAAATATGAAAAAACTCCATATTCACATCAAAATTTTTACATATATTTGTTATTTTAATGTAAAAGTTAAATATTATGAAAAATCTATAATTTTAAATATTTACAAAATAAAACAATATTTTACATATAAAAACATTTACAGTATACAACATGGTTTCATATACTACAGTATGCAGTATCTAGTACACACTCCACAGTTTGCCAGTATTCCATTCCAAACACAGCCCATGAATTCTCAGTAACTGGTCTGAATCCATTAGCATTATGTATATGATGATAAGACGTGTCCGCTGTTGTCAGGAGACCCGGAGAATCCTCTAAGCCGCTTATCTCCGTCTGGGATTCTGTCGGGAAAAGTCAAGAGACCCTGTGTGTATTACCATGCCCACATGGGCTGCGCACACACTCCCAGAGGGCGTTCTAGACACACACGCAAGCCTTCTCCATCACTACAGCGAGTGTTAAACACAATGGAAGCTCTTTTAAGCTCTCTCATTTGGCTAAAGAGATGCGGTGGTCTCCGGAGAGTTGGGAATGTGTGTGTGTGTGTGTGTGAGGAGGGATTTGTATTTGTCCAGCTGGTTAATGAGAGGCTGTCTTTGCACTCAAAGACAATTCCTCTCGTCTCGCTGGGTTAGTGGGTTCCCTATTGTGAGCGGTTAATAGGGGGGCGGAGCCTGCAGTCAGAGGCGCCTGACACTGGGCAGCTGGTGAGAGATTACCTCTGTGCTCCCTCAGCTAATGTCTTCACAAACACCCGCTTCCCAGACTCTGGTTAGAGCGTTGAATGGAGGACAGAAGCTTACAACTTACAGCTTAATTTAATGCATTTATTTAATAAACTATGCATACTTGTGCTTTCAAGATTTTGTAAATTTTCTGAAGCAAATGCAAATATGCATGGCTTTATATGATATATGCATTACATGTTATTATTATATCATTTCAGTTTTATATATTATAAAATAGATAAATTGTGCATTATGTATATATATATATATATATATATATATATATATATATATATATATATACACACTCTAAAAAATGCTGGTTGTAGCAAAAAAATTTGTAACAAAAAGCTATAGGGTTGTTTTGACTCAGCGGTTGGGTTGTTTTGATTCAAAACAACCCAACCGCTGAGTCAAAACAAATCAATAGCTGGGTTTGTCCCTTTTTAACCCAGCGCTGGGTTAGGGTTAGGGTTATCATTTTAAATATTTACAAAATAAAAAAAACTATATTTTTTACAAACAAAACAGTATATAGTGAATATTCAACCCATATATATATATATATATATGCATTAATTATTTTATATTTTTATTATTGTACATTTTGTATGCTTTAATGCTAATGTGTAATATATATATATATATATATATATATATACTGTATATTTACAAGTATTGTATGCATAAATATAGAAGTATTATAAACTGTTTAAGTATTATATATAAAAATATATAAATCTACAAATTTATAGATATAAATCTACATTTTAAAAGTGCAAATACACGTTTTTTTTTAAATCTAGAATTAAAATCTAGAATTATATATATAATGATGAAACAATGTATATATATATACAGTGATAAAAACAATAACAAATATCTACAAAAATGGATATTGTGTGTGTATTATGTATGTGTATATATATTATGCAATGTTTTATTTGAAAATATATGTATTAAGAAATTATAGTTAATTATATAAATTCTACAAAATTATATACAATTATTTAAAACATATTTAAATAATTATGAAAATATGTATATATTAAAATGTAATTATGTACATTTATATACAATATATATAATATTTACATATATTTAAAATGTTCTTCTGATGCATATTATAGTTAATTAGCCTAACTTCAAAGCTAAAATATAACAATAAAGCACATTAGATTTGACCTGATATGAGGTCACAGATATATCAGCTGATTTACAGCGGTTTTGAATGTGGCTCATTCTGTCAGATCTGTTAACGAATCCGTTTGCTCTCAGCTGATCACAGGCACCTGCTCCCTGCCACAAAAAGAAGATGAAGGGAAAACAACAACAGCTCTTTTTTTCCCTTGAGATGTCCAGTTAAGCTTTGCATTGTCATTCCGTGGGCTGCCATCTGGACTAATAGACTAGCAGGCGAAATGAACAGGATGGAGTCCACCTGGACCACTGAGGTCTAGTCAACCTGAACCGCTCCTGCCTCTTGACAAGGTTATTAAACAGACTGTGAGCTGTGTTAACCTGTCCTATCGCGTATATCTTATATTCTCCTAATGCTAAGTATTAAGCTGTTGTTTGTATTGACATACGTGATATCTCTAATAAATAATGCAGCTTGTTGAGACGTTACAGACCAGATTACAGATGATGCACATCATAGAGCATCACTGTGGATATAAAACCGCCGTTAAAATGTCAAATAATGGTGTGTTTGTCGCTCTCATTCTCACAGTGATGCTCTGTTTCTCAGAGTCAGACTCAGTGCCAGATACTATGAAGTAGTTTTGTCCACTCAGGGGAGGAAGGGCAGGGTCTGTAATAATGTTTACAGCATTACGGCTCCTCTAACGCTGCGTTTCCCACTGAGTTTCATCTCTCTGTTTTCAAACCGCTCCTCTCACAGATGTAGCTGAAAGAGTAAATGCAATAAAAAAGGATGCAAGAAAGGTTGTTTCAAATGGCTTGCTTTCACAGAACACTGTATCCCATAATGCAATCTGCTTGACCTTCAATTGCCGCAGTGACAAATGAACCGAAAGTGAACATCAAATGTGATTTTTAACATGTCCGCATTGAAATGAATCATTTAAAACTGAATAATAAAGGAACAGTTTATTGAGGTTTTAGGCAAAATATTTAAAATATTTTTTCAGATATGATCTATCAGGCTTTTATGACTCATATAGCCTGATATAGTGAGAATATGGGGGAGGGGGGGGGGGGCAGCTCAGTTTTATCAGAGGCCCAAACTGAGCAAAGAAATTAGAAATTCATACATCAAATATGATTTTACAGGGTTTAAAAAAATGCATATGAGCAAAAACAAGCGAGTTATATTGTTGCAAAGGGATATGCTAAAGCAATATAAATGCATAATGAAAACATGTATTTATTTTAAAAACTTAAGAATTAAGGCTTTTCAAAAATGGCATTCCCTCCAACCAAAAAACAATGCCACCAGCTGAATTAATCATGCATAATACTGGTTTTATGACAACATGGTTGCATACTAGTTGGAGCATATATTCTGCAAAAAGTGTACTGTTTCCAAGCTATTTACAAAAACAGTAGGCAGTATACAGTGTAGTATGCAGTACACTAGTATTGCATTGCAAACACAGCCAGAGAAAGAGATGAAAGCGATGAAGAGCGTTGAGAGTCAGTCACACACACACACATCGTATCTCTCACCAAAGAAATGTTACACACACTCTCAATATAACAGTCCCGGAAAACGAGTGCACACGTTGCTTTATTTTTAGAAAGTGCTAATGCTAGGCGCTAACATCTGAACAGAACCTGCAATGTTTCTTTGCATTGGAGACAGAATTTAATTAACGGCCCACAGCAATGCTTTGATAAGCGGCACGCTGCTTTGAAGATTAAGAGTATTTTTGTTTTTTACCCTCTTCACACTGAGAGCCAAAGCCATTTTGCCAAACTGGGACACTCGTTCATTAACGCTGAAAGAAATTATTTTGTGCTTTCACAAATATGACAATTTGACTTTGAAAGTAACTCGACCTTCATACACGCTTTCTTTAGAAATCTTTAACAAAGTACCATATTAACATGGTTTTTGTACATGTATTAGGGATTTATGCTGCTTACAAGAATATACGAATGCAAACATTTCTAGCTAAGCAAAACATACCTAACAAATACAAAAACAAAAACAAAAAAACCCCAATAAAATAAATAAATGAATAGAGAGAGTTTATTTTTATATTAAAGGTGTCATATGATGCGATTTCAAGTTTTCCTTTCTCTTTGGAGTGTTACAAGCTGTTGTGTACTGCATCATTACTGTGTCTGTTCCCCTTTCGGGCTTGAACTGATGGTAAAACTAATGACATTATTTACTGTCTTTACATTTATTTTGAAAGATGAAGCTCACGATTATGGTAAGGGGCATTACATTTCCCTTTAATATCATATGGTACATTTTTGTAAAGGTGTTTAAAAATAATTTTAAAATATAATAAAATAATTTAAAAAACAAGTGATTTTAAAGAATACAATGGGATTACCATTATGGTAGCTGCTAAATAAATAAATAAATAAATAAATAATATTAAATGTATAAAATGAAAAATATATATTTATCTATAAGATTTTTAAGTGAAAATAATACAATAATAATAATACAAATAAAATAAAAATATTTAATAACATTAAAAATTAATAACAAAAGTAAAAATTAAAATAGCTGTCTTCTCATTGCAAAAGGTAAAATGAACTAAAATCCTGTTCTTAGAAGTGTCATTTCAATACTATAAATATTGTAACTATACTGAACAAAATTATAAACTTTTGTTTTTGCCCCCATTTTTCATGAGCTGAACTCAAAGATCTAAGACTTTTTCTATGTACACAAAAGGCCTATTTCTCTCAAATATTGTTCACAAATCTGTCTAAATCTGTGTTAGTGAGCACTTCTCCTTTGCCGAGATAATCCATCCACCTCACAGGTGTGGCATATCAAGATGCTGATTAGACAGCATGATTATTGCACAGGTGTGCCTTAGGCTGGCCACAATAAAAGGCCACTCTAAAATGTGCAGTTTTACTGTATCGGGGGGTCCGAAAACCAGTCAGTATCTGGTGTGAACACCATTTGCCTCACGCAGTGCAACACATCTCCTTCGCATAGAGTTGATCAGGTTGTTGATTGTGGCCTGTGGAATGTTGGTCCACTCCTCTTCAATGGCTGTGCGAAGTTGCTGGATATTGGCAGGAACTGGAACACGCTGTCGTATACGCCAATCCAGAGCATCCCAAACATGCTCAATGGGTGACATGTCCGGTGAGTATGTTGGCCATGCAAGAACTGGGATGTTTTCAGCTTCCAGGAATTGTGTACAGATCCTTGCAACATGGGGCCATGCATTATCATGCTGTAACATGAGGTGATGTTCGTGGATGAATGGCACAACAATGGTCCTCAGCATGTTATGGACAACGAACACAGGTACATTTTATTGATGGCATTTTGAATGTATGTGTATGTGAAACTGCACATTTTAGAGTGGCCTTTTATTGTGGCCAGCCTAAGGCCCACCTGTGCAATAATCATGCTGTCTAATCAGCATCTTGATATGCTACACCTGTGAGGTGGATGGATTATCTCGGCAAAGGAGAAGTGCTCACTAACACAGATTTAGACAGATTTGTGAACAATATTTGAGAGAAATAGGCCTTTTGTGTACATAGAAAAAGTCTTAGATCTTTGAGTTCAGCTCATGAAAAATGGGGGCAAAAACAAAAGTGTTGCGTTTATAATTTTGTTCAGTGTATTTAGCACCACTGTATATATCAAAATTCCATAGTTTTATCATCTGATGTCATACTGTACTGTGGTAGGGCCTTGTTTTGTAAGGAAAGACTCTGTTACACCAAAGAAACTGCCTGATTCAGATGTTGAAGAGAAAACTAAACAGAAATATTGGACTGGTGATATTGAGCACACTATTATTTGTGTGGATTGGATTGAACATGCACACAGTGTCTAATCTATTTAGCTTGAATCTTGTTTTGTTTTTTTACCTCTAAGCAAAGCAGCGAAGATTATAAGAGCTGTGCAGAGCGCTTATCTCCTTCAAATATATAAACACAGATATAAAGACAGCAAAATAAATATGCTGCTTCAAATATTACACATTTGAAAACACACACACACACACTTGCTTCTTAATGGCTCTTGATGGTCCTCGGCAAGATGATGTGTAACGCATCTCTCACAACCCAGCTGAAAAGATGAATTTGAATTTACACATTCAATTTTGTTCAAAATTAAATAAAGAACTACATTTCAGGCTGTTCTCCACACAAATCTAATGCATTCCTGTATCTCAAACAGTAAAAGCATGTCACTGCAACACAAAGGTCATGGGTTTGATTCCCAGGGAATGCATGAACTCATAAAATGTATACTTTGAATGCAACATTGTTTTGAATAATTGCATAATTCTCAATGTAATGTAGTCATTACATTCATGAATACACCAAAATATGAAAGAGCTGATGATCTACTATTATAGTTTTTATTAGTTCATTTTTATGTTTTCCATTTTAATTTGATTTAGTTTTCATTTTTAATTTTTTTTTTAATACATCTATATAGTTCTTAATAATTTTTTATTTCAGTTTTATTTATTTTAGTACTTCAAGTAGAACTAAAATTAAATAAGAAATGATACCTTGTCAACTAGCTGAAATATATATATATATTTTTTACATTTCATTTCATGTAACAATTTTCTTTCTCTATGGTTTTAGCATTAAAGCAGCACTACACTCTAAAAAATGCTGGGTTAAATATAACCCAGCGCTGGGTTAAAAAGGGACAAATCCAGCTATTGGGTTGTTTTGACCCAGCGGTTGGGTTGTTTTGAACCCAACTGCTGGGTCAAAACAACCCAACCGCTGGGTCAAAACAACCCAACTGCTGGGTTTGTCCCTTTTAAACCCAGCATTTTTTAGAGTGTATGTAACTTTTGGCGCTCTAGCAGTTAATAAACAGAACTGCACACATCCCGCGGAAGAACTTTCCAACCGGAGCTACTTCTCTAAGTTTATGTCTCTGGTGATTCACGCAGGTATGTGTTACTCCGCAGCGGTGACGACCCGACCAGGCTACAATAGTCCAAATATAAGTACTTATTATAAGTGTACCGTAGTGATTTGGAATAAGACAGAAACGTGGTTTGGATGAATTCATGATGTACTCGCTCATTATATACATTTAGCAAATTTTGAACACAGAAAAAGTTACTTAGTGCTACTTTAATATTAATTTTAGTTATTAATAATAACTCAGTCTCAGTCTTCTGGTGTCATGTTTTGTGTGTGACTGCAGTATATTTGACAGGACTGTAGGATCAGACACTCGTTCCTGCTCTCTCCTGTCTACAGAGAGGATTCACTATCTAGGTCAATGAGATCCACTGCCTGCACCAGCCAGAGAAATACAGCATCTGAAGAAAATATATTTCTATATCTAAGATTTTTCAGCCTTTGGACAATATTTGACAACAAATATAAAAACAACGAATACTGAAAATTATTTATATTATTGCTATTTACTACACATTAAAAGGGTCTTAAAGCATTACTATAGATTATGGACTCATATTTTGTACAGAAGTGACAGTTTAAAGTTAAAATGCCTTAATGATGGATTTATTTCTTACAAACATGCAGCTTTTGGCTTCACATGATGTTAACTGATGGTGTGGATTACTGTGATGTTTTTATCAGCTGTTTGGACTCTCATTCTGACGGCACCCATTCACTGCAGAGCATCCATTGCTGAGCAAGTGATGCAATGCTACATTTCTACAAATCTGATCTGATAAAGAAACAAACAACAAACATGTCAACAAATTTTCATTTTTGGGTGAACTATTCCTTTAATATATGAAAAGAGCCCACACAGAGACTTCTGTGAACATTTCTTTGCAGTGCAACAATTGACTGTGTGTAATTTATGTTAAAGAACAAATACTCAAAGAACTATATTCTAAAATGTTCTCAGATGAATCTAGGTTCAGAAATGCTAATTCTCCCAGTTTTTGGGCAACAACCTGATCAGCTCGATTGTATGCCTTTATACCACATAATAACATCTGAGATTTAACAGAATCCTCAGAAACCAGGATGAAATACAGGTAAACATTGTTAGAGCATCATTTCATTTGCATGCTTATCTATCTGAACAACAGTCTAAACCACGTTCTGGATGTGTGTCGGCAGTATGGTGCATTACAAATGACAGGCGGTCATTAGTGACCCGCAGCACACGAAACGACTGAACTGTTTACAAAAACCTCCATAAGCTGATGCCATATCACAGCCTGACAGACATAAACCCATCTGAGAGCCTCTCTCTCCCTCTCGGAGTATCTCTCTCTCTCTCTCTCTCTCTCACTTCCTCTCCTCCCCCGTGAGGCAGGAATCTGCCAGGAGGTTTCATAACAGGCAGCTCAGTTGGATTAATTCTGGTCCGGGTGCCAATCTCACTGCAGGAATCAGAGCTGACAGCAAACAGCCTGGACACCAGCGATAGCACACACAAAACATTTCCATACAAAGACAGCAAAAAGCTTGCTAAATTAACTTACATTTAAATATTTTATTGCAATGAAAAAAATAATTTCATGGGATTTTTTTTGTTTATATTATATTACATTAATTAAAAAGAAGCGTATTTCTATGACCATTAAGATTTGTTTTTACACATTTCCCCCAAAAATTCTCAATACCCAAATGCAAAATAATAATAATACAAAAATATTACATTAATTTTAAAAATGATACAAATAGAATTTTAATCGTTTTTTATATTTTGTAAAAAAAAAAGTTATATTATAATTAATTTTCTATGTAATCATATTATAAATTTTATATATATAGACACACACATGCACATATATATATATATATATATATATATATATATATATATATAATACTGCTTTTAATTTATAATGAAATTTATAGTGAACTTCTGAAAAAAAAATAGTGTAATACAATATTTTTTTATAAATCTTTGAAAAATTATGGAAATTATTCTCAGAAAAAAACTGTGAAACATCCAAACACCTTATATGAATCAATATCTGGGTGGAAAAAAATGTGTTTGATTGTTATGAAGATAATGCCACAATTAATGTAAACACCCAATTTTCTTAAATACAAGCATCATTTCCTTAATGCAGAATATAATTTTCTTATTTCAGCTATAAGCATCTTATTATCAACTATGTTGCAATTCCTAAATATGATCAATAGCTTTACTCACTTGCCAAAATCGCATTTGACTCACATTTAATGTTTTCAAAATGCTTAATTTTGACCCTGAATATGAATATTGAAGGTTCCGTAAAACAAAGCACCAATGACACTAATAAGAACAAGAGAAGCAGACAAACTCAAGACAAAATGTCACTCAAGAAACTGCAAACATAGCAGTTCAAGCCACTATTGATATATACAGTATTTTAAACAAGACCACAAGAATGCACCAAAACAAGGCAGCATTATATTATAAAGCACAGACTTTGAGAATCTTGAAATCTAGAGTTGCACCGTCCTGAACTCAGATGACATTGAACGCTGTATTTTTAGTTCAGAATGGCTCCTTCACAGCCAGATCAGTATTTAGAGCAGAACTTTGAGCAGAAACAGCATCCCGTCTGCCCAGCTTAACCACATTCCAATCCGTTTAGCGTGTGAACGAGTCATCCAAACCTCTGCCATGCGTGCAGGTAGAAAATAAAGGTGCTTTGAAAAGATCTCACTGATCAAGAGTCATTTTATACTGTATTTACTGTTCTTGAGTTGCTATATGATTCTTTTTTATATTAAAAAAATGTCCTACTGTCAAATAATTGCTTGTTCAAATTAATGTTTTCCTTTCCTTTCATTCATTTGTTATATTTTTTATGTTTTATTTTTTTAAATATTTTTAATTATAATTTTGAATTTAAATGTATTTAAATATATATATATATATATATATATATATATATGCATGTATATCATGTATGTTTTGGTATTTTGCTTTACCTTTTAATAAATAAATAAATAAATAAATAATAGGGTTTTAAGATATACATCATCCAACATTTTGAAATGTAACGACATATACAATGAGAAACAATTTAAACAAACATGCTTTCTAAAGAATAATGTGCACCAATAAATCGTTCACATTAAGACAAGGAATGTGTATTAGGGTCAGTTTTGATTTCATGTTGACTTTAATATTTCAACAATTTTAATATCTAAAGCCGTTAACGTCGAGTCAAGGTTGGCATTCCCTTTAAACTTAAGGCATGATATCAGATGGAAAAGCACGTAAAGTTAATTGAACATGGCAGTGTGCAAGAAACTGCATGATTCTCCATTTCATCCACATCTGTTGTGTGTGGGGCGAAGGGAGGCATGGGAAAATGAAGGGTATGGTGTGATGAACGCTGAAAAAAAGTGGAGCTAGACATTTTCTGGGGCAAACCTCCAGAGAGACGCGCTATAGCTCACAATGCGCTAACACTCATTTCAACGGTTTCTCTCCTTCACACACGCCCTTGTGTGTGTTTACCTTTCCAAAATACATGATAAATATTCATACAAAAATAAAACAAAAATTAATTTAGACCATAAAGGCTGACTGATCTGTTTTTAAAGGAACAGTTCACCCAAAAATGAACACCGCCACTCTAAGGCCCAATCCCAATTCTATTTGAAACCCCTTCCCCTTCCCCTCCGCCTACCCCTTCCCCTTGTCCCTTGAAACACAGTGTCAAGGGGTAGGGGTGAAAATATACCCCTAAGAATTGGGACACCACTACTATGCCGTCACACGTCATCATACGTCGTCTAGCTCCTACAATACACACACCTACTGGTGTGCTGGTGTGCATTAGAGCCTTTAATTAATTATTAATTAATATTTGAGAAAAGGGTTTAGCGATTTCTAATTATTGGGGGGACTAGCCCCCCTTAATGTCTACGGTGGTTATCGCCCTGATCAGACATGAATATATGTTGTGGCACTATCGTGCAGTCTATAATGATATGACGTTAGTTAGCAAATATTAGCGATTTTTTTTGCAAACATTTCTTTGAGAAACATGACCGTAAATATGAACTCACGATTGAATGTAACATCAAACAAATGATTACTTTTCGTTAAAATCTTTATTAATGCCAAAAATGCTTACATTTATGTGCTTACTTTTAGTTCGCTCGGGCAGCCATGTTGCCGCTGAAGCCGGTTTACGCTGAGATAATTCATACCCCTTCATTCGGAGTGTGGTCCCGAAAAATCTTCGTTTGAAGGGCTGTCTGGCCCTTCCCCTTGCCCCTACCCCTCCAACCAAAAGAGAATCGAGACACCCTTACCCCTTCACGTGAACACGCGAAACGGAGGGGTAGGGGAAAGGGGAAGGGCTAAGGGGTAGAATTGGGATTGGGCCTTAGTCTGCTCAAAAAAGCAGCGTGCATTTTCTGTTCCACATAAAGGAAAGAAAGCCATACAAGCTTTCAAACGACACGAGGGAGAATAAACAATGACAGAATTAAAATTTTCAGATGAACTGTTCCTTTAAGAAGATTTGTTGTTCCCCCCAGGGGATGTTTTACAATGCAGCAGATCTCAGAGAATCAGAGGGGATTCTGGAATACCAGTGCAATGATTCACTGTTGTGATCCTCTGCTGTTTGAACTGCAATAACAAGAGTACAGCGTACACACATACATATTTGTAAAGCAGCTCTAAAATTGGACTAAATATGAAAAAGACTATGCAAAATAGGCCATATAGACAAATAGGCAAAAATAAATGCTAATTTTGCACAAATAAATGCACCAATTCTGCATTTGTTTGATCAAAAATACAGTAAAATTAAGAAATATTATTACAATTTAAAATAGATTTTCTCTGTGTTTCTCTATATTTTAAAACGTAATTTATTCCAGTGATGCAAAGCTGAATTGTCAGCATCGTTACTCCAGTCTTCAGTGTCACACGATCCTTCAGAAATCATTCTAATACGCTGACATGTGCATCACATCCACATTTACTCTCCACAGTAAATCTCTTACTCTCTTAGTCTTTCCAGATTAGTTTCAGATTAACCTGACCAACTCCAGAGTAACTCCTTAGCATCCAATTAGAATCAGAAAGAGCTTTATTGCCAAGTATGTTTGCACATACAAGGAATTTGTTATAGTGTCACAAGCTTCCAGTACACGGAGACAACAACAACACACAGATAAAAAAAGTGAGATGTGAATAAAATGCACATGCATAAATATAAACCACAAAAAAAATAAAATAATAAATTGTATGTACAGGTGTGCTACAGAGGGAATAGGAATAGAATAAAATAAGATAAGTTGTAGGGATGTACTAGGGTTTAGGGTGATAAATAAGTATAAGGTTATTGCACATACTGTACTTTAATTGCACAATAGGAGAACATTAACTCAAGCATTACAGAAGCAGATTAGCCGCTACGGCCTCTCATGCATTAATGCACAGGACAGCAGGCTTCAAAGTTAATGTATTCATCCATACTTCAAAGCAATTCACAGTACGCTAACAGTGGGTGGAAGTCCAACCCTCGGGCCGCCTGAGTTTAACTGCCTTATTCAACAAAGGTGATACAGCAAGATTTACATCACAGCATTTCTACAGTCTGTGAATCATTTCCAGGTTTGCTTAAACTGCCTTCAAGTAATATTCAGGGTTATTTACAACTTACATCTAATAATGCAGTCGGTTGCCACAGAAAATGATTTATCATTTGATGAAAACAAGCAGTACATGTCTGCAATACAAATAACCAATCGAGTGCAGTAACACTTTACAATAAGGTTCCATTTGTTAATATTCACTACATTAGTTCATGTGAACTAAAAATTAAATCACTTCTAAAGTGTTTATTAATCTTAATGTTAATTCCAACATTTACAAATACATTATTAAAATCAAAAGTTATTTAATGGTATTTAAAGGACCAAACATGAACTAACTAATGTTAAAAAACATATGAATAAATACTGTAACAAAAGTGGGGTTGATTCAGGATAACGGGGAGATATTATCCAATCATCTCAATTGCAAAAAGTGTCCCAATTTACCTGTATTCACCTTATTGCTCATTGCTTAATGCATTAACAAACATTAATGGGATCTTATTATAAAGATGACCAAAATATCTATCACACTAATTCAAACGTGCAAACACATCACATTTTAGGAAAGATTTATGCATGATATTCGAAAAAAATCTTAAGGCTGCATTAACAAAAACACAAGCTTCACATTTTTTGATTTAAAAACAAATCTGAGTTGCATTTCATTGCAAGTGCATTATTGTAAATGCATTTCCTGCTTGTTTTTACAAACTAAAGAAATTATTGTATGTAGTAATCAGCTAAAAAGCTGTCCACACAAGCTTAGCTTTAAAGGAGACATATTATGCCCCTTTTTACAATACGTAATATAAATTTCTGGTGTCCCCAGACTGTGTCTGTAAGTTTCAGCTCAAAATACCCCACAGATCATTTATTATATCATTTTGAAAATGCCTATTTTGAGTGGATGCAGAAACATGCTGTTTTTCGTGCCTTTCTCTTTAAATGCAAATGAGCTGCTGCTCCCCGCCCCCTTTTCCAGAATAGAGCTGCATCTTTACAATTCATACCTGCTAAAAACATCTGTTTTGGTTCTGATTATCATGTGTATCGCGCTGAAATCATGCGTTTTAAACCATATTAGTTTAAACTTTTGATATACGGTTTTCTAAATGTGCACACGCACAGAAAGCGGCTGTCACAGCATGCGAGTACTAAACCAACTTCTCATTCACACACAAGTTTACGTTAAAAACACACGAGTTACAAAAACAGTCGGTTATGTCTGTGAAGGTAAACTGATGGGAAATAAATCGTAATATTATAATGAGATCCCTTTGCCACGTCACCAAGGGAGCAAAATCAGACGCGCTCGTTCTTTCAGACACTAGCCGAAAAATTTCACGTTTCCTTGGTTGGTAGATGCACCGGGGACCTGATATAGCACTTAAAACCTGGAAATTCAGATTTTCATGATATGTCACCTTTAAGTAAACAACCCAGAATATTTTTTAAATGTTAAGACTACAACCACATCTCTCTGTACTTAACAATGAACATTACACATGAATAAAAAGATGCACACTACTTTACGGAAATGCTTTTAAATATCTCTTCTTATAAAAGTCTTCCCTCTGTGATCCAGTTCAATAAAAGTGTGCACTATGCACAGGTATCGAATATGTAATACTGAAGTGTGTTGTACCTCTTTGGCTCGCTCGAGCTCGTTCTGCAGGGCCTGTTTGGAGATCTCCACCTCGATGAGCTTTTGCCTGAGCTGCTCGTTTTCATCCTCCGCCCGTGTGCGCTTGTCTTCCACCGTCTCCAGTTCATTGTGCAGACGCACAGATACATCTTTGGCCACCTGTGGACAGAAGGATGTGTTTTATTACCTTGTTTTCATTAGTTAGAGAATTTAACCAATGTTACCTTATGATCTTAATATCAAAACACATATTTAACCCCACACATTGTCTATAAAAAAGCACCTTGAGGTCCTGCTCCAGACCGCGCAGAAGCTCTCCATCAACGTGTCCGGTCTGAGCTACACGCAGGCTCTTCTGTTCAGCCTTGCGCAGGCGGTACTGAAGGATCCGGCAGTTCTTGTTAGAGCGGTCCAGTTCCCTGCGCAGTTCCTGGAGCTGGTACACCTCCTCCTCCAGGTAACTGTCCCTGATCTCCTCCATCTCTGCTCGCAACTCGTCCACTTCATCCTAAAGCAACCGAATCAGGATTAGAATCAGAAAGAGAATCCTGACAGAAACCGAAAGAGAACGAGAATCGGAATTGGAACCAGAACTAAAATCAGAATTAGAATGAAGAATCAGGGTTAGAAACAGAAACAGAATCAGAATTGAAAACAGAACTAGAATAGGATTAGAATGAGAATCAGGACAAAATTCAGAATAATACTCATTCAGGAGTCTGATTAAATTGGATCTGATTATGTCATTTCATAATTCGTGATTTACTTTCTGCAGGATTAAAATCATATTAAAAATCAGAATGAAAGTCAGAATGAATAGCACAATCAGAATAAGAGTCAGAATCCAAATGAACATCAGAATGAAGAATGAAAAGACGCCATATTTAGAATTAAAATCAAAATTAAAAACAGAATGAGAATCAGAACTGGAACCCGAACTAGAATGAAAATCAGAATTTGGATTAGAATGAGTATCAAGATTAAAATCAGAATAAAATTCAGAATCATACTCATTCAGGGGTCCAGTTAAAATGGATCGGATTATGAAATAAACATACTTTTAGTAGGTTTAAAATCATAAGAATTAGAATGAACAACGTAATCAGAATGAGAGTCAGAATCAAATTAAGAATGGAAACCATGAGAATCGTAATTAGAATGAGAATTAATATTAGAAACAGAATGAGAATAAGAATTAGGATTAGAATCAGAATAAAAATCTTGATTAGAAACAGAAGGAGAATCCGAATCAGAATTGGACTAGAACTAGAATGAAGATCAGAATCAGAATGAAAACAACAGAATGAGAATAATAATTTAGAACTACAATGAAAATCATCATTTGGATAAGAATCAGGATTAGAATCACGTTAAAACTCTGAATCACATTAAATACATTTGTGCTCAGAAACCTGTACATTTACTTCAAATCAAAATGAAATTTTGTAACATTTACTTGTAAAATCTAAAATCAGAATTAAAAACTAAAAGCCAGAATGAGAATGACAATTCTAGAAAAGTCTAGGATAAGAATCAGGATTGGAACTAGAATGAGAATCAGAATTACAGTAGGACTGAAATTAGAAATAGAATACAAATACTCATTCAGGATTCTAATTAAATGAATCTAATTTTGCGATGTACATGAACTGAAATCATGGTCTTAAAATTGACAAAACAACCTCCCTAAAGAAAAAGACACTTCAAAAAATGACAAAAACAAAGAAGACTGCAGGTAAAGAAACTGTAGTCATCAGTGAAACCCCGTCCTGAACTGTAATGAACGACTGTCATTTGTGACGCCTCATTTCTCAGTAAATACTGCACAATGCCTCAGTGCATTCAGTGCAAACAAGGTCGAGGAAGAACGACAGAAAGGCAACGAAAGACAGACAAACAAAGACAGCGAGAGCGAGACACAGACAGTGACAAACAGCCCAAACACAATGACCTTCACTGTATGATGTTGGGGACAAAGTCATGTGACAGCAGCCGTAAGGATGTTCCTGTCAAACATGAGTTATGGTGGACTACATGATTAATGTCATACTATAGCACTATAACATGGATCTATTGCTGTTTATTTGTTTAAATACGGATGCATACATGCTGCAGTATTACTTACAGAGAGATAGAGAGACAGAAATAAGAGCGATAAGCACACAGACATCTGCCAAACACATGGTCCGGCCCCGGCTCCTGCGAGGGACGCGGCCGTTACACACACACAGCTACTAAAGCGGATTAGCACCACGTCTTCAGAGATAAACTTATGAAAATCCTGTTTGCGACAGTAGCCGAGCCCCGCACATCTGACAAATAAGATAAATCATTTATGGAATTATGCTAATTAGGTCTGCCTTCATCTACCCATCACACTGAGGGCGAAGACTGTGATGTGTTTCCTGCGGGAGTTTGAGGGTCTTTCTGATGCATGTTGGTTTCATCTGTTCTCTGTGGACTGATGTGACCTAAAATCAGTTAAAGTGCAGATTTATGGATCTAGATCTTGCTGTCCTCAAAGTACCATGAGATTTTTTTAAGTATCTTGGAGTACCTTAATGGCACAGTCAGTTAATACCATCACAGTTCTACTAGTAAAAGATGTTGTATCATATTTATAAGGCCCTTCGAGGGCCAAAAAAATGTGCCATGTCACTTTTATGTATTTATTTACTCTGGCAAACATGTCTGTCAGAGGACTAAGCAGATGCTTTAATGAACAAATGCTGCAGTACTGTGGACGGTGTACGTGAATAGGATGAATTTAATACATGGGCGAGAACATAAAGAGGGTCACCATGTGCAAAAACAAATAACAGTCTTTAACTCTCAAACGGATTTATAGCAGCAGCTTAACCCTTAATTCTCCAGACAAACACCAGACATTAATTACAAATACAAATAACAAAAATAAAAAAAATCTACATTTTATATTACATTATTTATATTTTATATTATATTCAGAATAAAAAATTGAATTTTATAAATAAATATAAAAATTTTATATAGAGGAAAATCCTTTAAATATCAGATTACATACATGCATATCATTTTTTAATAAAACAATTAAAATATAAATATTGATATAAATGTATAATTGACCGATTTTGTATATTATCTTTGTATTTTATTATATTTTATGTACACAAACACACACACACAATAAACAACTAATAAAAAAAAATACAAATTAAAAAAAAATAAAATAATAAAAAAATCATTCGTAGTATAGTATAAATCAAAGCTCCCCACTGCACCATGGTACTACCACAGTACTTTTTTAAAAGTTTAAAGCATCACCTTAATTGCAGCTTCATCCTGATAATACTGAACATTCAAGAACAATTTTCCACCGTAGCCTACTCCAAGCTACTCTTAGGAATTCCGTGGTAGTGTACATTTCTGTGCGTCGGCTCACCTTGAGGTAGTCATTTTCCGATCGAAGGTCTTCGATTTCCCTCAGCAGCTCCTCCTGGGCCGTTTCCTTGCCCTCCGCTTTGAATTGTGCGTCCTTCTCGGCTTTGCATTTGTCCGCGTGCGCACCGGGCACAGGTGCAGCTCCCACCCCTGAGATCCGAACCCGAACCCCGGCCGCCTGCTCGCTCGAACCGGATCCGCTGCCCGACTCCGCGTCGCTACTGGCGGCCTGAACGAGTCTCTGCTCGTCGGACAGCGGCTCGGAGGGACAGTCGGACAAATCCGAGCTGCTGTCCGTCTGACAGACGCCGCGTCCGGTGGGGACGCGTACCGGGGCCAGCCGTGCCTTGTTTTTGGTATCCACCGCTTTGCAGGCCGGTTTCGGTTCGGATGCTGCATGCCGAGTGACCTTAACGGCCTTTTTTGTCGCTGAGGGCTTGATGTTGCTTTTTGCAGGTGCTGATGCGGGTTTGTCCTTCGCGCTCGGGACGGTGCGTCTCGGAACGCGGCTGTGAGGCGTCACCGGCGCGGCGGACGCGTGCTGCTTGTTGAATTTGGGGGATTTCGGCACGATCGGTTTGGCCGTTCGCGAGTGGACATCCTTCAGGACGGGTCTGGCAGGAGACGGCACGCGGTTTAACCTCTTCTTCTCCACCTGAGGATGAGGATGGCTCTGCGGTTTGGTGTCGGAGCCAGTGGAGCTCTCCATTACACAACCTGACAGACGGATCTCATCACTTTAGATTCACTCGCCCTCAGCCATCGCCGCGTCGCTTCCGAACGGAATACGGTGGATGATGCGGTGTCCAGTGAGAATCTCCGTGCTTCTGTGCGTTGAATCAATCCGTCCGTCCATCCCTCCCTCCCCCCGGCATTACGGTACTCCCATCTCTCCCTGCTGTCCTCTCCGCCTCCTGGCCGCGTCTCCCCCCGCGACTGACGGGAAAAATCTGCAGCCGCTGCGGTCTGACGCTCCCCGTCCGGGTCTCGGGTCTCGTGGAGCGCATGCGCTTGTTTTTCACACACAAATACCGAACACACCCCTCCTCGCGCTCGGGTACAGGTCAGGCACGCGTGCGTGCGTGCGTGCGTACGCGTGGAGACGCAACGAGAGGCGCGCGCACACACGCGTAACTACAACAGAGACACAGGGAGAGAAACAGCGTGTTACCTTTGGATATGTGTAAGGAAAATAAAATAATGAAAACTAACAAGTCTTTAACAACATTACAGAACAGCACAATTTTTCTAATGGTGCTGACAGATCAAACCTTGACAAATAAACCAGAGATATTGTTAACCATTAAAACAAATTACTGTTACCTGAAACTTTAAATGAAGTCAAATAAAATATTAAAAAACGTGTTTCAGCTAGAATAACAACTGCAAAAGAATAACAACTATAAAGACATTTATGTAAACAAAAACTTCTAAAACGACAAAAAAAGGTCAGGCACGCGTGCGTGCGTGCGTGCGTACGCGTGGAGACGCAACGAGAGGCGCGCGCACACACGCGTAACTACAACGGAGACACAGGGAGAGAAACAGCGTGTTACCTTTGGATATGTGTAAGGAAAATAAAATAATGAAAACTAACAAGTCTTTAACAACATTACAGAACAGCACAATTTTTCTAATGGTGCTGACAGATCAAACCTTGACAAATAAACCAGAGATATTGTTAACCATTAAAACAAATTATTGTTACCTGAAACTTTAAATGAAGTCAAATAAAATATAAAAAAACGTGTTTCAGCTAGAATAACAACTGCAAAAGAATAACAACTATAAAGACATTTATGTAAACAAAAACTTCTAAAACGACAAAAAATATATATATATTAAAACTTTAACTGAAGTTATACCGAAAAAGGAAAATTATTACATTAAACATGACCTCAGGATGAACAATACTTCTACAGCATTTATTAATCTTAGTTACTGTTAATTTCAGCATTTATTAAAATCACTAGTGTTTAACATTATTAATGCTCTGTGAACACGAACAATGAACGACTGTATTTTTATTCACCAACATTAGCAAAGATTAATAAATAATGTAATAAATGTATCGTTCATGTTAGTTAACACATTAGCTAATGTTAACAAATGATACCTTATTGTAAAGTCTTACCAAAGTAACAATGCAACCAACTAAAATCAGTTCAAATGAAAGCACTAAATACTAGCTGGAAATGAATACAAACTAATACTAAACTAAAACCAAATCTGAAATAAAATAAATTGACCTAAATAGGCTAGTAATATTATAAAAAAAAAATACAACTCAAATAATAACTGAAAATAGTAAAATGAACGCTAATTTAAAATATTGTTAAAAACTATATATCAACAACACTAAATTAACACTGGCTAGATTTACAATTCGTTTGTTTATCCAACAGCGCCACCATACTGTGAAAAAGAGGCAGTACAAGTCGAAATCAAAACATTACATTTTGCAATATAATAATAGATAGAATAGAATTGTGTAAGTTAATGCATACATAAAGAGGATGAAAAGCATCAGAGTGGTTACACACATATGTGTAATAAATATATATCTTTATTTGCATTTATAACTTACAAGTTATAAATACCACAAAACTGCTTAAACATGCCAAACTGTTTCAAATAAGTAATATCAACGTATAATTCTATTTTTTATTGTAATGTAGTAAATACTGTGTTTGGCTGAGATACTAAACCAAGACTAAGGCTATTCTGTACAAAATGAAGATTCATAAAAGGCAACATGTAATTCTACTAGAACAAAGAAACTCTACCGAGTTTAAAGAGCGTGTTGGGTTTAACTTTTTCAAGACAGCTCACTGGACAGTCTTTCTGAAGAACATGTAATAAAATAAAATATAAATAAAAACAATAAAACTAAAAAAGGCCAAAGGTTTGAGAAAATGCCTTCACGCACACAACAAATGTAAATGTAATTGGGGCGTTTTGCTGTAAATAAATTAGAGAAATAATAATAAAAAAAGAAAAACAAAACTAAAAATGTTTATAGCTTAGTAAAATCTGATTCCAGCTTCAGAAGAAATTCAACTACCAACCAAAATAAATTAAACATTTGCCAATCAGAAAAAGAAAGTACAAAGCACTTGGTGAAAAGGATCGGGGGATCGTTAAGAGTATCTTATAAGGTTACAATATGGCACAATATGGCCCGCAAACATCAACTTTTTGAGGTTAGTACCCTTTCCCTAACACTGTTAACACATCAACGGCAGGTTTGGTCGGTTATAAGCTTTCAAAGGACACACAGTTCAAATCTGAAAATAAAACAGAGTTAAACTGAGTTATTAGAATAATATTTTTAAAAAAAAGCTGTTTTCACCTCAGCAACAGTCAAACATTAGTTCCTCAAAAAACAAGACACAAGATTGGTTATTTAATACTACACTGGTTTCGGACGAGAATATTAATGCATTACAAAAAACATAAACACACCGCCACTACACACGTAAACCATCTTTCTATTAGTTGACATACGCTGACTCTCATTAAACCTTTCCAAAATATTTAACCCCAAGATATATATATATGAAAACATGACCTCAGGATGAACAATACTTCTACAGCATTTATTAATCTTAGTTACTGTTAATTTCAGCATTTATTAAAATCACTAGTGTTTAACATTATTAATGCTCTGTGAACACGAACAATGAACGACTGTATTTTTATTCACCAACATTAGCAAAGATTAATAAATAATGTAATAAATGTATCGTTCATGTTAGTTAACACATTAGCTAATGTTAACAAATGATACCTTATTGTAAAGTCTTACCAAAGTAACAATGCAACCAACTAAAATCAGTTCAAATGAAAGCACTAAATACTAGCTGGAAATGAATACAAACTAATACTAAACTAAAACCAAATCTGAAATAAAATAAATTGACCTAAATAGGCTAGTAATATTATAAAAAAAAAATACAACTCAAATAATAACTGAAAATAGTAAAATGAACGCTAATTTAAAATATTGTTAAAAACTATATATCAACAACACTAAATTAACACTGGCTAGATTTACAATTCGTTTGTTTATCCAACAGCGCCACCATACTGTGAAAAAGAGGCAGTACAAGTCGAAATCAAAACATTACATTTTGCAATATAATAATAGATAGAATAGAATTGTGTAAGTTAATGCATACATAAAGAGGATGAAAAGCATCAGAGTGGTTACACACATATGTGTAATAAATATATATCTTTATTTGCATTTATAACTTACAAGTTATAAATACCACAAAACTGCTTAAACATGCCAAACTGTTTCAAATAAGTAATATCAACGTATAATTCTATTTTTTATTGTAATGTAGTAAATACTGTGTTTGGCTGAGATACTAAACCAAGACTAAGGCTATTCTGTACAAAATGAAGATTCATAAAAGGCAACATGTAATTCTACTAGAACAAAGAAACTCTACCGAGTTTAAAGAGCGTGTTGGGTTTAACTTTTTCAAGACAGCTCACTGGACAGTCTTTCTGAAGAACATGTAATAAAATAAAATATAAATAAAAACAATAAAACTAAAAAAGGCCAAAGGTTTGAGAAAATGCCTTCACGCACACAACAAATGTAAATGTAATTGGGGCGTTTTGCTGTAAATAAATTAGAGAAATAATAATAAAAAAGAAAAACAAAACTAAAAATGTTTATAGCTTAGTAAAATCTGATTCCAGCTTCAGAAGAAATTCAACTACCAACCAAAATAAATTAAACATTTGCCAATCAGAAAAAGAAAGTACAAAGCACTTGGTGAAAAGGATCGGGGGATCGTTAAGAGTATCTTATAAGGTTACAATATGGCACAATATGGCCCGCAAACATCAACTTTTTGAGGTTAGTACCCTTTCCCTAACACTGTTAACACATCAACGGCAGGTTTAGGTCGGTTATAAGCTTTCAAAGGACACACAGTTCAAATCTGAAAATAAAACAGAGTTAAACTGAGTTATTAGAATAATAATTTTTAAAAAAAGCTGTTTTCACCTCAGCAACAGTCAAACATTAGTTCCTCAAAAATATGGCACAATATGGCCCGCAAACATCAACTTTTTGAGGTTAGTACCCTTTCCCTAACACTGTTAACACATCAACGGCAGGTTTGGTCGGTTATAAGCTTTCAAAGGACACACAGTTCAAATCTGAAAATAAAACAGAGTTAAACTGAGTTATTAGAATAATATTTTTAAAAAAAAGCTGTTTTCACCTCAGCAACAGTCAAACATTAGTTCCTCAAAAAACAAGACACAAGATTGGTTATTTAATACTACACTGGTTTCGGACGAGAATATTAATGCATTACAAAAAACATAAACACACCGCCACTACACACGTAAACCATCTTTCTATTAGTTGACATACGCTGACTCTCATTAAACCTTTCCAAAATATTTAACCCCAAGATATATATATATGAAACCAAAGTCTATTGTTTGGATTATGACTTTATTTTCATGAAAATTAAGCATATTTCCACCCATATCACTGTAATGAGAGAGAAAATGATGCATTAGATTTATTTATAAAAAGAGGAAAATAAAAAAATGTGTTAATATTTGTTGTTGTACTGCCATTAATTAAGTTTTTTTTTTTTTTTCACATTACACCAATTGTCATAGAAATAATGGGAAACAACCCCAATTTCTTTAAGCAATATTTTTCTTATGATTTTGTGGCCAAAAATGACCTCAACATGTTTTCAGGAAATTCTTTCAGAATGATTTTTTTTGGTAGATGTCGTTCCAGACGCACAGTAACCCTGTCAGTCTTCTATATTTAAGGACAGTTTTTATAAAAAATGCATCATATTCCCATAAACTCACACAGAACCTGTTGCTACTGCATATCTGATTCAGCTGAAACAGCCGTTCCCATCAAACACCTGTTATATTTTACTATATAACTATATCATTCTTACAGTCCTTCATCTACTGCAGGCAAATGGTTCAATTCACTGTAAATCCAGTGGAGTCAGTGGTTTGTCCAGGAACGCAGAAGCATAGTGATGTTAACTGAAGAGTGTTGTTAGGAACAAGTGTACTTATTCTTCCATCCGAGTATCAAAATCAAAGTCCCGTTTTACTCTCTCCACACAGAAATAGCCCTTTCGCCGAGAGCATTTCAGTTCTGCAATCCAGATCCAGCGAATAAAACAATGAACTCAGTCCGTGCGACACCCAATTATTCACCTTCCTTTATTCTACTCGAGTTAAATGACACCGAAAAAGAACTAGGAAGCAACAAAACTCTGCTGCTAAATGATAAGGTTCATCTTCTCTACACAGGTCCTTCACTAACGTCCAGCATTTCAGCTGCTCGTAAACTAGCTACAAATGGACTGTAGTGCAAAACACAACGGATGACACAAAATCCACCTCAAAAACAGTAACACTGATAGAACGTAAGGCATAAAGACAACCCAACCACGCTGGCCATTAATAATAAGCCGAACGAACCACCTCATAAACACAGCCGACAGAAATGAATCACGCTTGGCATGAAATGTACATCCACTTTGCTTTTAATGCCAAAACAATTTGAAAAGAAGCTTCCTAATTTGAGACCGGGAACGTTTTCCGTAAGAAATCAGCCGTGAAAAGTGAAGAGAAGAGAAAGACAATTGTAGATTATCCGTCGTCCGATAGAAATGGAAGATTCTTGCTTCTACCGAGAATATATGACGATGTAAACTATAGGAATTGATGGGTTATGACATACGTTTGTACTCATTTCATGCATGTGACGCGTGTACATGTCGGACAAACGCAATCCTGTGCTTCCCAGAAATGAGGTAGTGCATGTACGGGCCGTCAAAAAGAAATGCATCTATGCGTGGGAGTGATGACACGGATGTTCTTTATTGGCATCTAGAGGTACCAAAATACGGAGTATGTTAAATTGCACAGTCTATGGTTTGTGAGGGATGATTATATTGACGATTATATATATATATCTTTCATCTTCTCTGGTAATGACAGGCCATCATCGGTATGGGCTGGTCACCCCTGGTGGCGGGAGTCTGTAACAGCATGTGTTGGGTTATAGAACCGAGTCTCAACAGCAGCGCATGCGAGGTGGAGGCAGCTCTGGTGGGATTTCGGGTTCGGGCTGAAGGGACAGGACACTGTTGGACAGCTCCTTACTGGGGACTTCAAGAGGCATCTGGGGAAAGACAACATTTACAGACTCTTTAAAGAATGACTGATGTGCATTGAACACAAAAATGGTCAATTCTTGCTCAAAAGAGATTTAGGAGAATTAGGGCTGCACGATGAATCAAAATAAGTCTGAAATGCATGCTGCAAGTTAGGATTGCATTTGGGAACGCAACAAGCGCCAGCCATCTTCCCAAACTTGCTTATAAACTAGATGCTGTCAACAAAAGAGACGCTTTAGGCTCCCTATGGGTTTCTGTCAAAATTAAAGCTCAACATTTGAAAATGAAGAAATTAAGAAATATATTGCAATATTACAGTTGTGTGTGTGATGTAGTCAAATGTTTTTTTCTACTTCGTTCCTCATCCCATAGCAAACTGAACCAATAATGAATTAAGGAAATACACACATAATAAAAAAATTGAATATAATAAATACAATAAACTATCAAGAAATATGATAAACATTTTTTTATAAAAAAAAATATACAACTACACTATATATACTTTGTTTTACTGTCAAATGAAATTGTTATTACTGTATAATTTCTCTTAAATACCTGACTTTTTTTTACAGTAAAATATTATAATATTTAGTTTATTATTTAGAAATGACTATTTATTCACAAAATTAACTTAAAATCACTTTTTTTTTCACCATGATTTAAAATCATGAAATCAATTTAAAATCAAAATCATATTTTTTACCCCCAAATAATGCAGGCCTAATGGGAATCATAATAAACTGAAACTTCTAAGAAAGAAATGATAAATAATTACTGCACTGGCAAAGTTTATGTTGTCAAATCTTCAAAAGAGGTTTTTGTTTAATGCACTTATGTAAACAATCTCAAAAAACATTTTGATGAACAAAGAATTTGTTGAAACCATAACAAAGCAGCTCCACTTACCTTACTCAAAATGTCATCAACTAGTTTAAGGAATATCTCATCCACATTAAAGTTATCCTTGGCACTGGCCTCACAGAAACGCATCCCTGATATCCGTGAAGCAAACTGCCAGACATGAAGACATTTATTTCAGTGCTATAGTGCTTCTGAATGGGTTAAATATTCAAATAATTCAATATTTAGTACATTTCTAATGCAATCAGCTGACTTAGGTTCTTTATTCTCCTTAATGGTAACACTCCAAACTATTGCAGAGCTTGTATGAGATGTACGGACTGCTTTTATGATACTCAGATCAAGTAAATAACAATGTCTGGGTGAACCATTCCTGTAAAGTGTGCTTTCACTAGTCCTGTTAGCTTTAGTCTCAGTGGGTTTGGGAAGGTTGAAGGAGGCATTATTCAAAGCATTCAAGGAATCTCTTTGTGGAGGTCTCAGGCAGAATAATGTCCCTGTGTCCAGGGCTTTGGACGGACTGAAAGACTCGTAAACACAGCATTGTCCTCCACTGAACTCAAGGTAAACCTGAGACAGCTTTATACAGCTGAATTTGAAGTTAATTCAGGCTATAATAAAGTTCTAATAGCAAATAATAAAAAGGCATAATAACATCACTCATATTAATATATTTAATCATATTTGCTGAACAAATTCTGAGGAGCTGGATCCAAAAATAGTGCCTGTTTTGCTCATGTAAAATTCTCTGACACTCAATGCATTTGAACATATTTTTCCACTCCTTTACAGATTGTAAGTTAAGTTATACATTTTGAATACCTCTTTTTGTCATTAAAATCAAAATGTCTGCTATTTGATTGCTTTAGTTATTTTGATAAGTGCATTATATACAGTATATAATTTCAAAATATTGGAAATGTTGCCTTAGCAATTAACTGAAATAAATTATTTGAAGTACCAAAATGACAAAAGCACCTAACAAAACTACTCAAATTTAAACTAAAATTTAGTAATAAAGTTTTTATTACTTTTTATAACTCGGCATCTTCGCGGATGACGTATGAGTTCAGCGTTGCGCATGCGCCGCTCAGAAGTGACGCAGGGGAGAGATCAAAACAAAACACAATGCATGCAACACCCGCTGAGTGGCATTAAA
The DNA here is from genome assembly GCF_001515645.1 of Sinocyclocheilus grahami. Taxonomy (NCBI): domain Eukaryota; kingdom Metazoa; phylum Chordata; class Actinopteri; order Cypriniformes; family Cyprinidae; genus Sinocyclocheilus; species Sinocyclocheilus grahami. Next base: position 394,748 of record NW_015506545.1, read on the forward strand.
CTGCTTGAAAGATCAAAGACAATTTTTTATATAACTCCGACTGGATTCGTCTGAAAGAAGAAAGTCATATACACCTAGGATGACTTGAGGGTGAGTAATTTGTGGGCTAATTTTCATTTTTGGGTGAACTAACCCTTTAAGTTATATTAAGTTAAGAAATATTTTTAAAAAGGAAGAACCTTTTATATAGAAACCTATATAGAACCTTATTTATAGAAAAAAGTAATTAGCTAGCAACATTGTTATTGCTAACTAAAACTGAAACTATTAAAAGTAATTTTCAGTAATCAAAACAAAGTGCTAAAATTACTAAAATAAAAATATATAAAAAATGGCAAAATTACTCAAATAAAAACATTTTAAAAAGTATTTATTATATATTATGTTTATTTATAATTTATTAATATGTATTTATTAATATAACTATAAACAAATAATAAATATTATAATGGTATATAAACAATACTACAATAACACTGCTCTCACCCTCTCAGCTTGTTGTCGTGAGATGGCGCGATCAGACTCACAGTCCAGTTTGTTACCAACCAATAGGAGCTCAGCATCCTCTGATGCGTACTGCACAGAAGCAAAACAACACATTAGTAAAAACCATTCTCTTAGTGTGGATATATAGATATTAGATATAAAGTAGATAGATAATAGATAAGTAATCAGTGTTTTAGTTGTTTGAGCACCTTGTCTATCATCTTCATCCATTTAGGCAGGTCTTCAAAGGTTTCCTGCTTGGTGATGTCGTACACCAGCACGATGCCTTTCGCGCCGCGGTAATACGCTGAAGTGATGCTGTTAAACCTCTCCTGACCTGCTGTGTCCCTGCAATCAGTCAACATTATTAGACTTGCATGACATTCAGAGTGGGGAATAAATCATATCTTTGACTATAAGAGAAAGACAATGGATTTATCAGTGAAAAGTGTCTCTACAATCACAGACGGCTGGAAGGGAGGGATGGAAAAAGTAAGAGGGGTTTGCGACTTCAGCTGAAACAGAAAGTAAATTTTTGTATCAATTTAATAAAAGATTACAAAGACAAACATAACATGCACCAATGAATCATTCCCAATAAAAACAAGAAGATGCGTTATCGACTTGATCAGATCATTTGCTTTGCCAATAATTTCATGAAACATTCTTTCATCAACAATCTTGATTCAAAGGAAAAAGGTTCATTTTGAACATCACGGCACATGATAGACATTCATTTCCTCATTTTTACTGTACCTTATTCACCCTAGCTGGCTGCATTTTTCCAAAACAGGATATGATGTCATAAAGAGGACCGGTGAGGCGTCACATGTCAATGAGCAGTTAAGACGGACAGTGAAGGACAGCCATGGATGCTGGGTAGCTGGATGTGAGCCGACATGTGTTACAGACGTTCAAAAGCAGACATCTGCAGAAGTGTGGTGTGAGAGAAGCCGGCGAATTTCAGGGTCAAAGGAAATAATAATAATGATAAAGTGGGTGGAGAGGTGATGGGAGGTTAGTATTCGTTTATGATTGGTTGGAAAATGACTGAACCAGACACCACTGGAACAATAAAGTTAGAATCATTAGTTTACAGACTCTACCACACTGAAGAGAAAAGAACTAGAGCTGTCCATGATTAGCGTAATAATTTAATAGACTATTCTAATCCATTGGTTATTAATCAATTTTGTGATATCACTTGACTTAAGATAATCGCAACGAGAAAGAGTAGCATCTGTATTTTCTATAAGCACCACATTATTAGTATGAATAGTAAATTCAACAAATTAAACTTATACTAAACAGCCTAAATGATGACGTAAAATGTAGATACATTTCTATTTTTAAATTATTAGGAGTCTGCCACATGTCATTTGCAGTATTCATTTTAAAACACAATCAAAAATATCGCAACAGAACAGAATAAATTAAAGTGTATCTGAATAGAACTCCATAGAATAGAAGCAAACAGAATAGAACACATCAGGCCCAAATTAAATCAAACGAAACAGAAACGAGTAGAATCTAATAGAATATAACAGAGACAAATCAAATGAATCAGAATAGAATAAAAGCAACAATGGAAGCTTGTTTCCGCCACAAATATCAAAAAGGTAATTGCGACTTTTTATCTCTCAGTTCTGACATTTTTTCTTGCAATTCTGAGAAAAAAAAAAGAAAGAAATGTGCAATTCTGAGAATTAAGGTCCAAATGTATTTATTCACCTGTTATATATATTTTTTTGTTATTCCATGGCAGAAACAGAAAAAAAAAAACAGAATTGCGAGATGCAAACTCAGAATTCAGAAGAAAATTTTTTTTTAAAGTCCAAATTCTGAGTTTCTGGCTATTCTGGGATATTGGGTTATGCAGCTAATCTGATGTGAAGGCCTGTCATGAGTGAGTGAAAACCTTGCCGTATCAGTTTTCACATGAGCGCTGGTCCAGACATCAATACACCATTTATGCATTGCATAAAAATCACTGATTTTGTATCAAAAGGTTTTAAAATTTAAATGAGTGTTTTCTAAACGCGTCGTTCATCACATGACTGATGCAGATTGATTCAGAGCTTGGCAGATCTCTTGTGTAATTACATTATAGAAGCACGAGAATGTGGGATGAAAACGGTTTAGACCCAGATGCAAACTCACATTCATGTTAACATCAAACTCTTTTAAATCTTTTGAATTGTTTGCATCCGTCTGTGTGATGAAAATACAACGGTGTGATAATTATTAGGAAAATGTTCTCTTGATTTACGTGGTCACAGGCCCAGATTGTGGTTTTCTAACATCTTGCTGAAACGTTTCTATTGACACTGTCAGGACCAAAACTCAAAGACCAGGGGTGCGTTTCCCAAAAGCAACTATGGTCGCAAGTTGAATCGTTACCAAAAGAGTTCACTGGAACTTGTGACCATAGTTAGCTAATGATGCTTTTGGGAAATGCACTCCAGACTGACACCTCTGAGGTGTTGTTGTGTTCTCCTGTTACAGTGGTCATTATATTACTGCAACTGTTTATGTTAGAAGGTAAATACATTTTTTGACTTTGATTTTTTAAAATCTAAATTAAAATATCCTTAACAAAAACACAAGTTCACTAAGCACAGTTTACTAATTATGTATATGAAAACTTATCAAATTATTTATAATTATCTACTATATATACACACAATATTGTGAAATATTATTACAATTCAAAATGCATTTAAATATATTTTGACATTTAAAAAAACGTTACACCCACATATACATATGTATACACATAGGCCTGTCGCAATAATCAATATATCGACTTATTGCGCAATACATGTACATGACCTCAATAATTTTTGGTGACGTAATATATCGCCCATTATATTTACTTAAAAATTAATGTCACCATGTTTTGTACATTCCACTTGCGCCTGTGTCTTTTGCAGCTTCTCGTACATAACGTGGTCTAGTTCAAATTTAAAAAATGCTTCTACAAAAAAAGTTTCATCTGCAGATATGGTCTTGTTTAGGGATCTGTGTCTTTGTGCATACGGACATCTGACTGCTAAGTAGTGATTGTGTTTTTCAGCAATAGTGTGCACGCTTAATTTACGGAGAAAAGAAGGTCCGGGAAAAATCTGTAGATGGAAAAATCTCCATACAAGTTCTTTGCGCAGTTTTCTTTTTTTCTACTTGTTACTTTGCACTTTTTGTTAGAAAATGTTTATTTACTATTTATTCAGGTATCTAATATTTTGATACTTAATTTCCATGATCTAAATATTCTTAAAAATTAAACGTTTGTTGTCATTTGGAAGTGTGTAGGCCTCCTTGCATTATTATGCTGTTACATTATGATTATATATTCAGTGGCATAAAATGGTCTTTAAAATGACAATAATATCGCTTATCGCAATTATTTCTGGGGCAATATTTCGCACAACAAAAAGTTATCGTGACAGGCCTATATACACACATGGTCAGAATTGTTGGTACCCTTGGTAAATATGATCAAAGAATGCTATGAAAATAAATCTGCTTTGTTAATCCTTTTTATCTTTTATTTTAAAAAATGCACAAAAATCTAACCTTTCATTGGAGAATCATATATATATATATATGATATATTTCACCTCATTTTAAATTCTTATTCTGCAATGAAAGGTTAGATTTTTGTGCATTTTTTAAAATAAAAGATCAAAAAGATTAACAATGCAGATTTATTTTCACAGCCTTCTTTGATCATATGGGTACCAACAATTCTGACCGTGTGTGTGTGTGTGTGTGTGTGTATATATATAATAACCATCTATGTTTTACTAAACATTTTACTTTTACTAAATAACCATTGTCCATTGATTTTTCAATTGACAATAACTATCCATCTAAGTGTCAAGAATTACAAACCATCTAAAGTTTACAAATTAATCACAGTTAACCATCTACGCCTACCAAACTTGAAATAATTATTAATCTACACTAGTAAACTAGTATGTACAGGTATTTATCTTTAATAGCCATCTATGGTTTACTAAATATCCATTGTTAACTACCTGTGGAATATAAAACTTTTCTAAAACACTAATATCCATCTAATAGCCAACTGCTAACCATCAATAGTCTACAAATGAATCTCAGTCGACTATCTACGCTTTCCAAACCGAGCATAATTTTTCATCTATACTAAACTAGTATGTAACGATAGTTAGCGAATCTTTAATAACCATCTATGGTTTACTAAGTACACACTGATAAAGTTTATATATATTTTAGTTACATAGCTATTCCATACTAACTAGCTGCGGTTGTTTAATTACATTATTGAGATTATTAATTATCCATACTTCACCATCTATAGTTGTCTTATCACTGTTAACTGTATATGCTGTACTCATTATCTATGAGTACAGCATATACAAACACAATGATGTGGAATGTATTGTTATAATAACTAAGCAGAAATAAAGCAGATACTAGTAAACAAACAAACTGACAGTCGTCGTCGTTGTTGTTGTTGTTGTTGTTGACCCTCCAGACTGACAGCTTCAACTTTCTCTCTCTGTCAGTTTGTCTTACCCACAGTGGACTTGCACGCCTCGCAGAAGGTGTCATCCGTGAATCTCTCCATCAGGCTGGTCTTTCCCACTCCACGGGAGCCGATGATGATCACCTGCAGTTTATAATCAGCGGCTCTCGGCGGCATCTTCCTGCGGCGCTGCGACGCTCCCACAGCGGGCGAGCCACCGCCGGCCCTCCGCTGGACACCGAACCCCGACTCCATCCACCACTAACAGCCGGTCCACATCTGCCACACGGCCAGTCCGCTTCAAACACGCCCGCGCATCACGGAGGGAAACTTTACTCAACTTTAAAGCGGCTTTTCTGGAGAGTTTCTCAAAGTTTTCAATCTCCTCAGTCAGTCAGCCAGTTGTTGTCCTGCGCTGGGAATACGAGAGCGACCGTGACGTCACCGCCACTTCCGGTTCCGACGCGTTCCAAAGGAAGAGCGGAGCAAACTTCCTTTTAGAATAAACACACTTGGAAGATTATCCATTATAAATATATGTCAGATGTCGAAAATAAATAGCAGAAATCTGTCACCTTTTCAACAGGTTTTTTTCTGTTTGTTTTTACCGTGACGTCACCGCCACTTCCGGTTCCGACGCGTTCCAAAGGAAGAGCGGAGCAAACTTCCTTTTAGAATAAACACACTTGGAAGATTATCCATTATAAATATTATATGTCAGATGTCGAAAATAAATAGCAGACATCTGTCACCTTTTCAATAGGTTTTTTTCTGTTTGTTTTTACTAAAAAGCATACTAATACTTGTTTCAGTTTTTCATAACCATTTCTTACTTCCTCCTCATCCTCATCCTCGGGTCTGCTGTGTCCTCTTCATCCGCGAAACCGAGAGCCATGGCCGCGCAGAAGATCAACGAGGCGCACGAGCACATCGCCAAAGCCGAGAAATGGTGAGATATGAAAAATAATCTCCTACAGAACAGAGCTCATGCATTCGCAGTTCGCACACAAACACCGACTTACGATCGGCCTGCTGTCGCTGTCAGTCACCCTGTCACTAATCCTGCTGCATAACCGGGTGCATGTTGCTTTTAACTCGTGTATCGGTGCAGTCATGTCCAAACGATTAAGCGAGATGCCGAAGGATCCTGATGCGAGTTCATTATAATGTTACACAGCGAGACTGATTGCGTAATCGCGCGTGCAGTGATAGAGGTTACCTTGGCGACAGCTGCAGTGGTCCTGATGTGGTCATTATTAGGAGGCTTCTACTGATGATGTGGGCCATTCCTGAAATCCAGTGCATGTTCATGTGCTCATCAGGGGCAAGTTGTCACAGGCTACACGTCTCAGTAAACAGAAGATTTTGTGTCTAAAGTTCAATTACACGCGTGTGGCTTTGCATGTTGTTTTCAAACACCTAGTTCTTATATTGTGTGCCATTGTGCATTATTATGATATATTTTGTAATATGTGACCCTGGACCACAAAACAAGCGTCAACTTTTCTAAATTGAGATTTATACATCATCTGAAAGCGGAATAAATCAGCTTTCCATTGATGTGTGGTTTGTTAGGATAGGACACGATTCGGCTGAGATACAGCTATTTGAAAATCTGGAATCTGAGGGAGCAAAAAAATCTAAATATTGAAAAAAAAATAATCTTTAAAGTTGTCCAAATGAAGTGCTTAGCAATGCATATTACTAATCAAAAATGAAGTTTTGATATATTTACGGTAGGAAATTTACTAAATATCTTTATGGAACATGATCTTTACTTAATATCCTAATGATTTTTGGCATAAAAGAAAAATCTATCATTTTGACCCATACAATGTATTGTTGGCTATTGCTACAAATATACCCCAGCGACTCAACACTGCTTTTGTGCTGCAGGGTCATATATATATTACATTGTGGAAGAGAAGCACACTTTAGCATACTTTTAAAAATAGTACTTTAGTGTCAACTGAAAGAAATATCTTTATGGAACATGATCTTTACTTAATATCCTAATGATTTTTGGCATAAAAGAAAAATCTATCATTTTGACCCATACAATGTATTGTTGGCTATTGCTACAAATATACCCCAGCGACTCAACACTGCTTTTGTGCTCCAGGGTCACATATATATGTTACATTGTGGAAGAGAAGCACACTTTAGCATACTTTTAAAAATAGTACTTTAGTGTCAACTGAAATTAATGTTCCCATATACACTTAGCTGTATGTTATTAAATGAAAATGCATTATAGCTTATATTTATATTAAATGCAACTTAAGAGTGCTGTTTTGACCCATTTAAGTAGGACTTAAGTACATCTGTATATGTAATTTAATAATTAATTCTATAGTCTTTAAAATATTTTGAAAGTGTACTGCAGAATCTACCGAGAAGCATTTATGGTAAACTAAATTATATTTTGATGCCATTTCTATTGAAACTTGTATGTTGTGTATTTAAATATACATTTTAATTCCACATCTACAATGATAAAGTTGCAGTTTAGTAGGCTTAAAATCTATTTACTTTAAACATAATATCTAATAACACACTACAGTTCAAATAATTATCAAGTCCTTTACATGATTTTTGCTAAATAAGTGTACATCTTTAAAGCATGACAAGAGATTATTTAAATAATTTAAAAATGTACTTTAAATGTGACATTACTGTCAAATTAATCAGTCAAAGTGCATTTTTAAAAGTGCACATGTTAAGCAATATGAAAGTTTCTTTCGTTTAAGTGGCCTTTTATTTTATTATCATTAAATTACCTGCAAGTATACCATTTTTTAAAATATACTTTTAATATTTGAAGTACACTGAGTGTACACTCAATACATTTAAGCACACTTCTTTTTCGCAAGGGTTGGGATACTAGTGAACACATACGATATTTGTTTTACTTTATGCAGCTTGAAGACCAGCATGACCAAGTGGAAACCTGATTATGATGAAGCCGCTTCAGAGATGGCAAAAGCAGGTGATGTAAACCTTACGTCTTGCACTGATGTTATTGATGAAGGTCATTATGTAGTGAAACAGGACCATAACATGATGTCTGTTGGTGCTCTATCAGCTGTGGCTTTCAAAAACGCCAAACAGTTTGAACAAGCGAAGGATGCGTACCTGAAGGAGGCCGAGTACCACACAGACAACAAAGCGTATCCTTCTCCTGCACATCAGACTCTGGTTACTAGACAGAAGAAGAAAAAGTTAATTTAACAAACAAAACGAATTAATGTGCAGAAGAGCATACACCACAGAGATTTACAGTATCTGATTTTATTTTTATGCTGATAAAATGATACGGCACTGTATGATTTATTCACCTTAATGTCAACTCTTGTAAATATTGGCTAAAATTTATAGGGAGAATGTGCCATATATATGCACAATACTGTCAAACATTTGGGGTCAGTAAGATTGATTGATTATTGGAAAGAAATTATTCCTTTTATTCAGCAAGGGTCCATTAAATTGATCAAAAGTAGCAGTAAAGACAATTATAGATTTATTTTTCAAATAAATGCTGTTCTTTTGAACTTTATATTCATCGAATAATCCTGAGAAGAAGAAAAAAATCACATTTTGCACAAAAATATGAAGCAGAACAACTGTTTTCAACGTTGCTAATAATCCGAAATGTTTCTTGAGCAGCAAATCGGCATATTAGAATGATTTCTGAAGATCATGTGACACTGAAGACTGGAGGAATGATGCTGAAAATACAGCTGCGCATCACAGGAATAAATTACAAATCACGATATATTACAATAGAAACAGTTATTTTAAATTGTAATAATATTTCACAATATAACTATTTTACTGTATTTTGGATCAAATAAATGCAGCCTTGGTGAGCAGAAGAGACTTCTTTCTCAAACATTAAAAAATCCTGCCGACCCCAAACTTTTGGTTTTTGGTTTTTAGTTTAGTCTCTCATTTCGATACTCATATTTACTTAACTAAAATTCTCAGACTCTTCCATGCAGCAAAGTAAGTGACCATTCATGTTTCAAATAACTATTAGGCTACTCATTAACTCTAATCTATACATTTACTAAACTAATCTATAGTTGACCAATTTCCTTTAATAGTTCAATCATATTACTGTAGTTAATTGAACTATAGTTTTTTTTACTTCTACATCTGTACAATGTAACCCACGATAAAACACGCTTTTCCTCTTCTCAGAGCGTATGAACAGGCTGGCATGATGCTGAAGGTGAGTTGGTCATGCAGTGGTTGTTATGGATGGCCTGCAGGTTTGAGACGTGTGTGTGTGTGTGAGTGACTCTTCTACACCTGCAGGACATGAAGAAAATGCCTGAGGCCATTCAGCTGATCGAGAAGGCCAGCATCATGTACGTGGAGAACGGGACGTCTGGCACCGCTGGAATAGCCTTGGACAGAGCTGGGAAGTGAGTAAACAGATCGAAACTCTTTTCGAGAGGTTGCTTGTGTAGTTTCTTATGCGTAAACTAACTGTAATATGCATTACCGGTGTTAACTAGTGCCATCCACTTCTTCAGACTCATCGAGCCGATCGATCTGGAGAAAGCCGTGGACTTGTATCAGAAGGCCGCATCTGTGTTTGAGGTGAGGAAATGCAAACGTGAAATGATCGAAAATCATCCATAACCCATGTGAACTGGTTTGTGTTGTGTTCAGAATGAAGATCGTCTCAGACAGGCCGCAGAGCTTCTGGGAAAATCCTCCAGACTTCTGGTGAGACTGCGCAGGTGCGTCTTCAAGCATTAAACTGCCCACATTGTGATGATTTATTAAATGATGATTTGAAATGCTCCTGTCTCTTTAAAGCCCCGCCTTCCAAAAAGCCAAGTCTTCTCTGATTGGTCAGTCGACCCACGTTGTTGACTGGTCAGGCAATTAGGTTGTGTGTGTCCGAAATGTACCGCTCTTTACCATAATTGGCTTTCCAACAGTCCTTGTGGATGGGTCAAAACAGCAGTAGGCGGGCATTATGCAAATATGCACCATGGAATCATAGCTAAATCACAGAAATAATCACAGAAATAATGGCATAATTTAAAACTAATAAAAATGACAAAACACACTCTCAGAAAGCAGTCATTTAGCTCAGTATCAGGTAAAAAAAATGATATCAAAAAATATATTCAATTAAATTATATTAAATATTTGCTACTTAAATTTTATTAAAGTAAAATAAAAATAGAAATTAATCATAATAATTCATGTATAATTCATATATATATATATATATATATATATATATATATTAAAAGAAGTCTCTTAACGGTTACAATTTAAAACAACAGTTTTCTATTTTAATATATTGTATTAAATGTAATTTATTCCTGTGATGGCAATGCTGAATAGACGGTTCAAAAGAACAGCATTTATTCGAAATCTTAAGTAACACTAGAAAGGTCCATTGTGATCAATTTAATGCATCATTGCTGATTAAAAGTATTAATTTAATTATTCTTAAAAACCTTACATTTCTTTAAATATTTCATTAAATTCATTTCTAAAATTTTTGCTGACCCCAAACCTTTGAATAATAGTGTACACGCTAGTATATACATTTTTCAAGACCACTTATCATTGAAAATGAACATCTTTACAAAAATATTTAGCTTTCTTGTTATTTTATTATCGCTGAAATATATTTATACTTTGTTTACTTTTTGTAATACTTTGAATTAATTGTAATTTTAGCAATTTTGTTGTGTAGTTTTTATATCTTTTTTTAGTTTTAGCTTTTATTTTTTGGGTTAATTTAGTACTTTAGTACAAAAATGTAAAAAAAAATGTTTTATTTAGTACAACAATGTCTTTACAACTAGCTGAAATAAAATGTTAAAGTTGTTTTTTAATATATTTTATACATTGCTTATTTTAAGTAAGATTTTTTTGTTTGTTTTTGTTTTCATTAATGATAACCTTGGTGGAAACATATGTACTAGGCATTCACTATATTTTCAAAACTCCAGTAATCATGCAGTGGCATTATCAATAGCTGTTTTCTGGTCTGTGTTTGTGCAGTATGCCAAGCTGGCGATCTCTCTGAGGGTGCCCGGTGGAGGCGGCGGGAAGAAGAAGAAATCTCCTGTTGCTCCTCAAGGGGGAAGCGCCGGCCTGCCACCGGCCAAGGAAGATGACGATTATGAGGGAGGTTTGTGTTAACTGAGAGAACGGCCCGACGACTCCATCCGTCTGTGTGTGTGTGTGTGTGTGTGAACGAGCATATCAGTGTTTCCTCCCTTTGTGCAGTGGAGTCATTCTGTTCCTGTTTGTCCCGCCTGTAGGAGCATCCGGATTTCTGTGCGTTTACTCATCAGACACACAGAAAACCCTGCGCACACAGGCTGTATTTTTTTGTTTGTTTTTGTTTTAGTTTTCATTAATGATAACCTTGGTGGAAACATATGTACTAGGCATTCACTATATTTTCAAAACTCCAGTAATCATGCAGTGGCATTATCAATAGCTGTTTTCTGGTCTGTGTTTGTGCAGTATGCCAAGCTGGCGATCTCTCTGAGGGTGCCCGGTGGAGGCGGCGGGAAGAAGAAGAAATCTCCTGTTGCTCCTCAAGGGGGAAGCGCCGGCCTGCCACCGGCCAAGGAAGATGACGATTATGAGGGAGGTTTGTGTTAACTGAGAGAACGGCCCGACGACTCCATCCGTCTGTGTGTGTGTGTGTGTGTGTGAACGAGCATATCAGTGTTTCCTCCCTTTGTGCAGTGGAGTCATTCTGTTCCTGTTTGTCCCGCCTGTAGGAGCATCCGGATTTCTGTGCGTTTACTCATCAGACACACAGAAAACCCTGCGCACACAGGCTGTGGACATCAGTTTAACATATTTAATGCCGAAGAGGTTCATTTCTTTGCCACAAGATGCACCAAATGCAATAGAGCGCTGAAGTGATGACGTGTTTTTGCAGTCAGCGTCACCCTGGTTTATCTGACAAAAACACAATAGGGGTTTTCCATCGGCTTTTGGATTACTGTAGAAAATAAGATCTGTGAGCAACAGAAGTTTGTGATTCTTACATGTTTTGTTCATCATGATAATCTTCACAATTTTTTATGAATTCTGAAGCATGCATACAATTGCCAGAAGTAAAAAGCTCTATTCCCTATACAATCTTTTTTTCTCAAGAAATATCTGCGTCCACACGAAACCATGAAACCGACACAAAACGATGTAGTATATATGCCAGACCAGCATGTGGCGCTGTAATTCTACCACAGAGATACACTAAAAATGGAAAAGACGACTTCAGACTATGCGCATAAACCTTGCGTGCGGTATACAAACGAACATGGAATAATACATTTTTTAATCTGTGTTAATGTTAGTTAATAAAAAGACAATCGTTCAGTATTTGTTCATGTTTTTGTTGCTGTTACGTGATGTAGCGGTGTCTGACTAGGGGCCGTAAATATACGGATTCGCTGTCCACACGAAAACGCAAGGGCGGCGTTTTCAGATTTATCCACTCTGGGACCCGGTTTCAAAAAATATCGGTTTCACTCTCGCAAAACGCTGGATCCGTGTGGACGAAATGCCTATTGAATACAACATTTATGCATATACAGCTAAACGCATCTCCGTGTGGACGGGGCCTAACTCTTAACTCTCTTTAACTCTTAAATTTTTCACTTAAAGGTGACGCAAAACATGCTAACTGTTCTGCCTTTGGCTGCACAGACGAGCACAGAACACTGTTTAGAGTCCCAGCCTCAGAGGAGACAACACAGCAGTGCATTTATTGATTTATTTACTGTATATTGCTGCTGCAATATAGTACTCACATGCTGTGACAGCCGCTTTCTGTACGTGTGCGCTCAGAAAACCATATTTCAGAAGTTTAAACTAATATGGTTTAAAATGCGTGATTTCAGCACGATAAACATGATAATCAGAACCAAAACAGATGTTTTTAGCAGGTCCGAGCTGTAATGCTCTGGAAAAGGGGGCGGGGAGAAGCAGCTCATTTGCATTTAAAGAGACAGGCACGAAAAACAGCGTGTTTCTAAATGATACAATAAATGATCTGTGGAGTATTTTGAGCTGAAACTTCACAGACACATTCTGGGGACACCGGAGACTTATATTACATATTGTAAAAAGGGGCATAATATGTCTCCTTTAAAACATTTTCTCTAAAAGTTTGAGATTGAATACTTTGCAAGAGTGTGATTATAAACACAATGAGGCAGTGACAGCGACTAATGAGTAGATGAGTTTACCCGTCTGGCAAAGGGTTATTATAGTTAACTAAAATCATTAAAATAAATAAATAAGTAAAGGTTAACTGAAATGAAATAAAATAAAATGTTAAAAAAAAATCTACTTTTTTGCTAGTTGTCAAGGCAAGATTTCTCATTTTCATTTAGTTTAACTTGATGTACTAAAATTAAAACTGAAAAATAAACAAACAAAAAAACAACAAAATTACTAAAACTTTAATATTACAGTGAAAGCAGGAAATAGGACAAAACTAATATTGATAAAAACTATCAAAGTATTTCAGTAATACTCTAACACTGGTTCAGCATGACAACCTCTGTAGTCCCATTTAGACACTTGTTTTCGACCACCTTTTTAAGACAAAAGTGATGCATTACAATATTGTTACTCCATAAAAAGTAACTAATTGCATTACTTGCAGTTACTTTTTATGGAAAGAAATGCATAACGTGACTTTTGTGTTACTTTCTGTCACCTGAGCTGGGCTTGCTTATTTATTTTTAATAACAAAACCCCCCCCAAAAGTTATATTTTTGGTAAGTGTAAAGGCCCTGTCACACCAAAAGTGAAATGAATAAGCCTCAGGCTGAAGGAAGTGTCTCTGCCTCTGCACTTTCTCTCAGCACAGGACAGCAGAGCTGTCAGTGAATAAATGGGAAAATAAAAAGTTAGTCAGATATTTTCCTGTAAATGAAAAAGTAATGCATTACTTTAGTTACTTGAAAAAACTAATCTGATTACATAACTCACGTTACTTGTAATGCGTTACTCCCCCAACACTGATGTATTAAATGATGTAGAATAAAATGTGAAAATATCTTGTTAAACCACAGACCTTATTTCACTCATTTAACAAAAACCCATTGACATCAAGATGATGAAACGAAGATGTACAGAAACGCACATTTTACAAAAATCTGTCATCCTTTCAGCACTCTATTGATTGCAGTGTTTTCAGTCAAGTTACAGGCATCTGTCTTCCATTGGTCAGTTAGATAGTCCCGCCCCAAAACTCACACCATTGGTTGAGCCTGTAAATTATAAGCATTGGCCATTTTTGATGTGGATGTGTGTGTGTGTTTGAGATCATATTGTTGGATAAATTCCGTTTGTAAATGTTTTCTTTTAATTTGATAAGGAAATGTGTAGTTGTGTACAGAATTTATTTAGTTTTATTTGTGAACAGTCTGTGATGTCAAAGTGATGTTAAATCAGTTATAAAAATGTGTAAAATCCTATATTATTATTATGTACAGTAACGCGCCTTCACGACATGGCGGCGGCGGCAACAATACTACAGCGAGAATAAAAGTTACGCCTTCTTTCTTTGCGTGAACATTTGGGCGGCGTTATGCAGATCTTCCCACATCGTGACGTCGACATGTGGGGGCGTGTTAGAACGAACCGTTTTAGGTAGGCGTGGCTGACTCTTAACTTTTATAAAGAATATCTCTTTGGATTTGAGACTTTAGTCTTTGCAACTTTACAGATCTTCTTTATGCACCAAGAGTTTGTAACACTCCAAAGAGAAAGGAAAAATTTAAATCGCATCATATGACCCCTTTAACACTTTAGTATAGGGACCAATTCTTACTATTAACTAGTTGCTTATTTGCATGCATATTATTAAAATATTGGCTGTTTATTAGTACTCATAAAGCACATATTCTACACGACCATAGACTACATACCTAAACTTATCAACTACCGCACTATTGGCAGTAAATTGGGAGTTGAGGCAAAAGTCGTAGTTAATAAAGTGTGACCATAAAGGTTAACTGAGAGAGAGAGAGAAAGCTTAAAATTATTTTATCTATTAACTATTTTCCAAGATAACATTTCTCATTTTCATTTGGTTTGAGTTGATCTAATAAATTAACTAAAATCTAAAACATGTAAAAAATGTATAAAAACTATATTATCATGAATAATAGTAAAAGTAGTAATCATAATAATAATAATAATATATAAAGACAAAAATTAAAAGGAAAATATACAAATAAAAACATTTTATATGAATGTACAGTGTAGACCTTTTTTTCTTTTTGAAAGAAGCCTCTTATGCTGCTTTTTAAGACTGCATTTATTTGATTAAAAATACAGTGAAAACAGTAATATTGTGGAATATTATTACAATTTAAAAGAAGTGTTTTTTGTTGTAATATATTTTAAAATGTAATTTATTTCTGTGATCAAAGCTGAATTTTCAGCATCATTACTACAGTCTTCAGTGTCACATGATCCTTCAGAAATCATTCTAATTTGCTGCTCAAGAAATATTTCTGATTATTATCAATGTTGAAAACAGTTGTGCTGCTTCATATATTTTTGTAGAAACTGTGGTACATTTTCTTTAATGAATAGGAAGAACAACATTTTTTCAGTATTCATTTCTTTTACAAAAAATTACTGCTTTTTAAACTGTAGTGTAAATCATGTACATAAAAAAAAGAGAAATACAGGAACAAAAAAGTAAACAAAAGTGGCACGCAGTCCTTTAATTGTGTGCTTTATTTGAAATCAATAAACTCCCATTTCCTGTTTCATCCAGCTACAGTTCCCCCCCCCCCCCCCTTCTTTTTTGTTCTTGCTC
>NW_015506545.1:410753-441935 GCF_001515645.1 Sinocyclocheilus grahami
TTTTGATGTTGCTGAAAAAGTTCTGCACACACAAAGTAATGGAAGCGTTTCATGTCAAACATTATTTTTCATTCATGCTACATTGTCTTTAATGCATAGTTCAGAGATGGACTCAAAACAATATTCAATGTTCTCCTCAAGCATCAGCACAACACAATCCGTCGGCGTGGAGCTCATTGATAGTCATATATATCATACATGATCCCATTGTAAATCTACAGCCTAGCAGAGACTCCAGCGGTTCATCCGTGAGACCCTGATCATAGAAAGCTCCTTCCTGAGAATGGCTGCCAAAGATGTAGGATAAAAATGGATTTCATGTCCTTTACGGTCCACCCGCCTGTCGTATTGCTCAAATAAATATAAGTACGTAGTACAAATGTGAGTCAGATTCTTCCTCATGTACAAACAACTTTCTGACGAGCACAACAGTCCTGGCGATGCATATTTAATAACTCTACTCTAACAATCTGTAAATCTCGCATGCCTTCAAGGATGTAGACTATCTGTTAATAACTAATATTCATTATTCACTTTCACCACAAGTCAAATGTTTCCATGAAATAATGGTTTATGAAACACGAGCAGAACTAACCTAAAATGTGTTGCATGAATGAAGTGCAATGACCAGAAACATTCGCAAAACCATTTCACACTATTGTTGCATTGTGAAAATGATTTGGGTGTATTTCTGAATACATTTCTCTATAAATCATTCAAAAAATTATTTGGATTTATGAAGAAACGCATTCAAATTCCTTCCAAACTAATTTCTGTGTGAATCATTCTTAAAATAACTTGGATTTACGATTAAATAAGCAGATTCAAAATTCACTCCGAATGAATTTCTATGTAAATAATTCTTAAAATCATTTGGATTTACGAAGAAATGTACTCAAAATTGGTTCTGAACTGATTTCTGTGCAAATAATTCATAAAATCATTTAAATTTATGAAAACATTTTCACAGAAACACCAAAAAAATTTATTCAGAATGAATTTCTATGTAAATAATTCATAAAATCATTTGGATTTATGAAAAAATTTACATAGGAACACATTTAAATTTGGTTCTAAACAAATGTCTGTGTAAATCATCCATAAAATAATTTGGATTTATGAAAAAATGTATACAGAAATGCATTTAAAATTCAGTCTAAACAAATGTACATGTCAATCACTCATAAAATCATTTGAATTCACAAAGAAACAATACACAGAAACATTCCAAATTCATTTTTGAAAAACATTTCTGTGTAAATAATTCTTAAAAGACGGTTTATAAAGAAACATTCAAAAATCATTCTGAACAATTTACGTGTAAATAATTCATAAAATCATTAGTATTTATGAAGAAGAAATATACACAGAAATGCATTCAAAATTTGTTCTAAACGAATTTGTGTAAATCCTTCATGAAATAATTTGGATTTACGAAGAAATTCATTCAAAATTCGTTCTGAACAATAACTCTGCACATCAAGAAATATAAAGAGAAACATTCCAAATTTGCTCTGAATAAATGAATCTTCAAATCATTTGGATTTATGAGGTAATGTGCATAGAAACACATTCAAAAATTCGTTCCGAACAAATTTCAGTGTAAATCATTCAGAAAATCATTTGAATTTACAAACAAATGTACACAGAAACATTCAAAATTCCTTCTGAACAAATTTCTATGCAAACCATTCATAAAACCATTTGGATATATGAAGAAATGTACACAGAAACACATTCAAATTATTTCTATTTCATGAAATAAGGCTGTTAAATAATAATAAAGAAAATCCAGAGTTGCTGAAACTGATAAATCATTCATTGTAATGTGAAAATCTCCCATTAGTTTTGAAAAGTCATTCTACTTCAAGCCTTATAAAACACTAAACGTCCTTTTCCCATTCCAAATCTGTGTTCATAAATTACAGATGATCTCCTTAAAGTCCCCAAGGAGTGAAGTTATTACTGTTGCGTATGTTCCTCTTCACACCGTGCCGTACATGAGAAAAAAGGTTGAGATCCCGTCGTGGTGAAATGATCCGAATGTATTCCTGAGAAAGGTGGTGGATAATGATGCGTCTAGTTGATTGTACAAATGAAATAAGGCAAATAGAGATTGTCACGTAATTCACAGCGCCGCCTACAGGGCTTCGGTTCTCGCCTTCAGAATTCAGAGAGACGTTCAAAATCAAGCCCAAAGTCTGTAGGAGGTTGAGTATTTCTCGTCTACGTCCATCACGTCGCATGCACTCCCAAAGGCGAGAGTCGTATCAAAGTGGCGCATGCCTGGAAGCCCTAAAGTTCACTTATCAAGCCCTTACAAAACACTAGCAAGTGCACTGGGTGAAAACTACACGAGTGCTAACGTTTCATCAGTTAGCATGAAGAACAATCGGTTCAATCCAACCGTGCACTTTGTGAAGGAGGCACAATTCCCGCTTTGTGCTTCTCGTGGTTCGTTTAGAGTTCCTCCGAAGGTCAGCGTCACTCACTCTTCTCTCTGGTCCACTTGATCATGGTTTCTGGAGAGCGGTAGAGGAAGATGAGTTTGGCGTACAGGTCTTCCTCCAGGTCCAGTTCCCCCGTCTCTCGGACCAGGAAGATGTCGGTGCAGAGCTTGAGGATCCGGTCCACGTTGGGCAGCTCTTCGAACATGATGGTGTGTGAGATCCCGCTGAAGAACTCGCGCACGAACTTCCCGATAACCAGAACCACCGACATGTACAGACCCATGATCCTGTGCACACGCAGGTTCACACGTTCAGCTCAGCATTATGTAATGAATTACTTTTGAATGAAGTTCCTTACAGACTGATAAAATCATGTTCATTTGGTTCGGATGGGATGCATATCATATCATATAACAAATATCAATGGAAGCCAGTTAGCACCATGGAATTAAAGAAAAAAAACATTTCCTTAACATTTTCTCTCAAAAATAGTCTTTTCTAGCAATTTTACATTTCTTTGGCACAAATCGGACTTTTTCCCTGTCAATTCTGAGAATTGCGAGAAATAAAGTCAGAATCGTGAGATGTTAAAGGGATGAAAATTCAGTCAAATAATGCCTATTCAAGAGTATTTCAAACTTCATTTAATTTGAAAATATTATTTAAAATATACAGTACACTACAGTCCAAAAGTTAAGAGTTGGTAAGATTTTTTTTTTTAATGTTACTCTCACCAAGGCCACATTTATTACATAGTAAAAACAGTAAAAACAGAAATATTGTGAAATATCACAATTTAAAATAACTTTTCCAGCATCATTACTCCAGTCTTCAGTGTCACATGATCTTCAGAAATCATTCTAATATGCTGATTTGCAGCTCAAGAAACATTTCTGATTATTATTAATGTTGAAAACAGTTGTGCTGCAAACTGTGATCTTTTTTTCAGGATTCTTTGATGAATAGAAAGTTCAAAAGAACAGCATTTTTTGTTTTGCCAATTTAATTGATCCTTGCTGAATAAACGCAGTAATTTCTTTCAGAAATAAAATTCTTAGTAATCAAACTTTTGACATAAAAAGATCTATGTAAATTTTGGTGCATCACTATATTGAATTTAACTCGGCTAAAAACACTCAATATGTATCTTTAATGTTAGTACTGTGAGTTTTAGCTGTAGAAGCATATCTACTGAGAAGCCCCACCCATAGCGAACTCTCATTGGTCAAAAATCCACCTCCTCTTAACTATATATGAAAGCTCAACTATGTTCTGATTGGATGCACAGTTTTGTCCCTTTAGGAAGGACAGAAAAAAAACTTCAGACTATAATGTTTCATGTCACTCACCCATAACCCGCCAGAAAGCCCAGACTGGGTGGACTGACTTGGTCACTGATGATGTAGAGCTCCAGACCAGATTCATTTGCATTCCTGGCTGAGCCCACAGATAACGGCCCTGCTTCAGTCTGATTCACGATCCACCACTCCTGGACGCCCTCTGTGCTGTCTTTACTGGATTTATGTAAGGACAGTGTGATGCTCATGTATTCTTCATCTTAGAGAGCACACAGAAGAGTGAAGAGAAACAGGCATGTTGAAGGCTGTACAAATGCATAGCAATGCACCAAATAATGGAGAGCTGGTGTATTACCGAGGTAAAGCTGCTCAATAGGCTTGGCATTGGAGTCGCTCGGTGCTCTGATGTATCTTGGAAAAATGCATTTGATGGTCCTTAATAAAAAACACCATTACAAATTATCATTCAGGCGAATGTCTTTTTAGTGGTAAAAAAGTAAAGAAAAATATGTCTGTGTTTGAAGCTTAAACTCACACTTCCTTGTGCTCAGTTCCATTCAGTAGATTTGTTAGATTAGTTCTCGTTTCTTTGTCCAAGTCAATATAGTGTTTCCCTATTGCAGTTTCAGCTTTGGCACCTAAACTGAGGTTCCTAATGGACGAATGCAGCAAATCAAACCAAACAGAAATTCAGTTAATTCACATAAAATAAATGATTTTAGTAAATTCCTATTACAACACTTTGACAAAATTATTCTATATATAATGATATATTTGTATAAAAACATTAAAAAGGATAGTTCACCAAAAAATTTTAAATTTGCGGTTAATTTACTCCTTTTAATTTAATCCTCAGGCCATTCAAGATGTAGGTGACAGTAAAGAAGATTTTTAGTTGAAACATGGTCCTTGGCAAAGGTGCTGGCATAGGGCTCGAGCACCCACGGAAAAACACAAGATCGTTTCTGTTCATTTTAACCAATAAAAATGAATTGCAGCTTATAAAACTTTATTCTCGTTTTTATAGTTCATTTGAGGCAGTTTTTAGTGTTCTTTTAATGGCAAATGTCGAGAGTACATTATTGTAATACGAGAGAGCGCCAGCACGAATCTCTTGGCTTGCAGCGGGCTTGCTCTCTCATATATAGAGATTATGGCTCTGCACTCACTCAGATATTATGCGTGCACCCTCAAACTTTGTCCTGTGTGTGCGCGAATAAGTGCTTATTGTAAACAGGTATTCATTAAATAATTTTATTTAGTGAAGCACAACCCTCATAGAAAGAATTTGTGTATTATAATTTGTTTGGTTGGTAATATATTTGCAGTCCGTATGTTTCACTTCACAAGATACATTTTGTGTAGTGAATTCATCGAATGGAGTATACTCTAGAAAAAACTAACACCCAATGTAATTAATTACTGATAATGAGAATGCTGCAGGCATTTGTTGCGTATGTGTATAGCCTAGCCAGTTATCATTTGCTCGCGGAAACAGCAGTGAAAATGTTTAAAAAAAGAAAAAAAGACGCACATTCACCTTTGGGGGAGGGGGTCAGGTTGAGCACCCACGGGCAGAAACATAAATCGGCAGCCTATGGTTCTTGGTGATTCATATAATGCAAGTCAGCAGCTACCAGCACTTTTAGAGTCAAAAACAGCATACCGGGAACACAAAAATAAATACCAGCGGCTCCTGACGATATATTGAGGTCTAATGAAATGAAACAATTTATATGATTTACAACATTATTACCTGTAATCCAGAGCCTCAGGCAAACGGGGAAATCTGATTGTTTTCCGCACACTGGTTCTTTCAGACAGAATGTTTCAAAGAACTGGTTCAATTCACTAGCTTGTTTACATAATCACGCAATGTATACGTTTCATAATATATACACAATTATTAAAGCACCCAATAATGATGTGAAACGTGGATGTTTTACATGCCTAAAGCATATAAAGTGAATGGACTAGTGTTCATCAGCTATCTTTTTTACAAAAACAATGAGAAACCATAAGAACTTTCATTTGCAAGTCTGGGGGAAGTCGTGGCCTAATGGTTCGAGAGTCAGACTCGTAACCCAAAGGTTGCGGGTTCGAGTCTCGTACCGGCAGGGATTGTAGGTGGGGGGAGTGAATGTACAGCGCTCTCTCCCACCTTCAATACCCCAACTGAGGTGCCCTTGAGCAAGGCACCGAACCCCCAACTGCTCCCTGGGCGCCGCAGCAAAAATGGCTGCCCACTGCCCCACGCACACACACACACACTTTGGATGGGTCACCATACTTGGCCACATGTCACTTCACTTCACATTTGGCCCCTTCATTCAAGTGCTCGGTTCACGTATGCGCATATCAGCAGCTCATCGATCTTCGGTCCGAGTCTAACTGTTTCCTCAGTTCAGTAACTGGAGCACTGAATCAGTTCATTCATCATAGGATCAGATACACTGCTATTTTGGCTCATTTTGAGTCGACTGACTGAAAGTGAGTTTTGTTCGAGTAACTTGTAGAACTGTGCTGCTCGAGCCGTGAACTGTTTCAGAGAATTCAGTCTCTGAAGAAGCCCCATCCTTCCCGAATGAGGTTTCGGAAGCACTTACACATATGAACAACCGTTTAGGTGCATATGGAAGATTAGAGGTGATTATAACCCTCTTGGAAATGGCAGAAGTCTGCCGGGTAAACACGGGGCTCTGAGGCTATACCGTGGACTTTACACATATGGGATCCACTCAGGTCTCTACATATGGAGCCCAGCCCTCTACCGGTTTCTCACGGATTCAACGAGTGAGGGCCTGGCACCAAGGGGACGGAGGAGCTCGACAGGGTCTACCATACGGACACTCTGGAGCGGTTTAGCAAGCTGACACTAAACCGGGGCCTCTCAGTGCCTCTACCTGTTTGAGGTGAGAACACAGGAGGATACCGGCTCCACACGAAGGCTATAGAATCTAGCGAACGTGTTGGGGGTCGCCCAGACCGCAGCTCTACAAATATCTGTCAGCGAGGTGCCACGAGCCAGCGCCCAGGAGGATGCAACACTTCTAGTAGAGTGAGCTCGCAACCTGAGCGGGCAGGGCACACCCTGTGCCTGATAAGCCAGTGTGATGGCATCCAATATCTAGTGGGCCATCCTCTGCTTAGAGGCGGCATTCCCCTTCTGCCGTCCTCCGTAACAGAGAAAGAGCTGATCTGAGGTCCTAAAGCTTTGTGTCCGGTCTATGTACCATCTCAAGGCTTGGACGGGACAAAGCAAAGCTAGGGCTGGGTCTGCTTCCTCTGGGGGCAGCGCTTGCAGGTTCACTACCTGATCCCTGAAGGGGGTAGTAGGAACCTTGGGCACGTAGCCAGGCCGGGGGCCTCAAGATTACCTGGGAGTCAGCCGGCCCAAACTCTAGGCACGATTTGTTGACCGAAAATGCGTGCAGGTCCCCTACCCTCTTGATGGAGGCCAATACAATCAGGAGCAGAGTTTTCATTGAAAGGAACTTTAGCTCGACTGACTGCAAGGGCTCAAATGGGCCCTGCTGTAGTGCTCTGAGCACTAGAGACAGGTCCCAAGAGGGTATAGAGAGGGGCCGGGGAGGATTTAACCTTCTCGTCCCCCTAAGGACCCTGACGACCAAGTCATGCCTCCCTACCGACTTCCCTTCCACGGGGTCGTGATACGCAGCAATTGCAGCCACATAAGACTTTAAGGGTGGAGGGAGACAGCCTTCACTCCAAAAAGGACAGCACGACTCTGATCGGGCATCTACGGGGGTCCTCTTGGTGAGAAGAACACTACTCGACGAACAGGTTCCACTTCAAGGCATAAGTGCTCGTAGACGGTGCTCTTGCTGAAGTGATGGTGTCTACTACTTCTTGGGGTAGGCCACCTAGAACCTCCACAGGGTGCCCCGTCTTTGAGTCAGTAGATCCTTCCTCAGAGGAATCTGCCAGGGAGGGGCTGTCATAAGGAGCATTAGTTCCAGGAACCAGGTCCGAGTGGGCCAGTAGGGCGCCACAAGCAGAACCTGCTCCTCGTCCTCCCCGTTCGTGCACAGTGTCTGTGCGAGAAGGCTCATTGGGGGAAAGCATACTTGCACAGGCTCCGCAGCCAGCTGTGTGCCAGTGCATCCGTACTGAGTGTTCCTTTGGTCAGGGAGTAAAACAACTGGCAGTGAGAGGTCTCTGGAGAGGCAAACAGGTCTACCTGAGTGGCTCCGAAACGTCTCCAAATCAGCTGGACCGTCTGGGGATGGAGTCTCCACTCTACGGGGAGCACAGCTCGTGACAGCTCGTCGGCTGGACGGTTGAGCAGACCCGGAATGTGAATGGCATGAAGCGACCTCAGATCCTTCTGACTCCAGAGGAGGAGGTGGCAGGCGAGTTGCAACATGCGGCGGTAGCGTAGACCACCTTGTCGGTTGATGGACGCAGGGGGCCGCCCTTGGCGACGAGCAGGCTGGGGTGCTGCGGCCGCTGGACGGGTGGAGGCAGCAGCTGCCCACCGGGGCAGGACATGTCAGATCACCTCAGTCTGCAGAAACTAGCACTGAAACTAGATGAGTTTTGAAAACAATGTTTGATTTTCTGTTTTTAACAGAGGTGGGAATGTCTGTAATCACCCAGCACACACTATCAACTATATACAGTATGTACAGTATATAGTCTAGCAACACCTCAGCAACTGCATAGCAAGAGCCTAGCAACCACCCAGAATATCCTAGCAACACTTTAGCAAACAACTAGATAATCTAACTAACCTGGAACATAAAACTATTTACGTTTTTTAAACAAGACTTTAAAACAAGCCACCATAAATTTGTTTTTCAATCTAGTTATTACAGTTTTCTTAAATGCTTACACACAATTCAAATACACAGATGACTTTCCTGCTCAGTGCACACTTGTAAGATGAATAACACTGTAACAAAAAAAACTCTTATTAGGATTCAGGAATGATTTTGCAGCTCAATGTCTATTACAGTATACAACATAAATTAAATTACAAATACAGATGTATAAATACAGCAATCAATTCATTTTACAATTCATTTAAAAAAAAAACTTCAAATACGAATGAATTATATACTGTATGAACTTGGTAACTTGGCACAGTTTACTGAAAGCCATGTTTTCTTGCGATTATTTTATGTTACGCTGTCATCACCGATGCTGAAAAGTAGCACATGAAACACTGCTTACATTTATATTTTATTCTGTAGTAATTCTGGGGTGGAACAACTTTTTCTTAGGGTAGATCCGCCCCTGCCAAGGAGCACAGTTTCAAGTAAAAATCTTTACTATTCTACTGAAGAAAAAGTGTCACTTACATTTTGGATGGACTGCGGGTGAGTAAAACAGCTAATTTTAATATGATAAATATTTTACCAAGTAAAATATCATAAAATGTTTGGATCTCAGGGTGAAATCTGGACAGCATTTTTTAATTTTATTTGACCCATTAGCCACCAGCAGACCAGGTTCTTCTAAATGCTCAGTGTAACTGTATGCTGGTGAGATGTTGAACTCTACAGTACCTCTGTATGGACCAGGTGAAGGTGAGAGGAAACTTCTCGTCTGTGTTACTGAGCATTTTAATGAGGTTCTCCTTGCTCGGGGGGCTGATGGTCCAAAGTGAGTTGGAACTTCCTTCTAGTTTGGCTATTGTCAAATCCTCATAAACATAAGATTCCAGGAACTGCATGGCATTCTGCAGGAGACACAAGCATCTTTAGCTCTATTTAGAAACAATCCGGAATGCACAATTTATCATCATCATTGTTATCAGACATATACAGTGTGTGTGTATATATATATATATATATATATATATATATATATAAAAGTAGTATTTCAAAAGTAGTATTAATTCCTAAATAAACCCTAATTATTTTACAAAATGTGTTAAATTGGCAGGCAAATAATGCCACAATATCCAAATAGTCCTAAAACAAGTTCCATTTTATCTATGCAAAATTTAATTTCTTACTTTTTATTTTGATTATGCAATGAAATGTGATAATAGAAGTCTATTGGTCATTATTAATCAGCTATCTGAAATCATTTCTATATATCGGTAAATTACTAGAAAACATGTTCATGTCAAAATACAAAGGAGCTGCTGTGATTTGAACAGACGCTTAGTTCCTTACTGCATCAGAGCTGTATATTTGTGAAAACTTGACAAACTCCGCTGGAGACACATTTTTCAGATGGTTCTGCTGGGCACTCATCGTGAAGATCGGCTGAAAACAATACAACAAACAAGAACAGAAAAAAGAGAGCCATGTTAATTATCAAATGGTAGGCAACTTGAGATGTGCACGCTTCCCATAGGATAGACAAAAATATCAGATCTCTTAGACAGCACTGAACAAATAGAGACATTTATTTATGTCTCCTGCTTCTCAGATGTTTCTCCTGAGAAAAGACCCCTGTAATTTCACATGTCTTTTCTAGAGTTTCAGAAGAGATCTCAACAATGTCTCAATCTGTGCTCTGTTTTGCCTAGATACTAAAGTCTGAAATCGAAAGTCAGTGATCCAGTGATGTTATTGTAACTAAAACTAAAACTATATAAAAAATAATTGCTGGTAATTGAAATAAAGCTGAAATAATATAAAATATTAATATTAGATACAAATGTAATGAAATAAAAAAATGTAAGTTACTGTACTAAAATAACTAAAACTGAAATAAAATATTAAAGATAAACAGAAAACACTCCAAATAAAACGGGCATAACATAATTACTAAACTAAAATTGTAATTAAAAAAAAAAAAATTATAATAATGAATCAAATCAAATAAAAATAATAAATAGAAAAAACAATAAGTAATAAAATAATTACTAATATAAACATAATATAAAATGCATAATATAAAATGACTAAAATTTAAACTAAAATAAAAATGTATACAAATCAATAGCAAATAAAAATGACAAAACATAATAAAATGACTAAAATTGTAACTAAAATAAAAAATTATACAAATCAATAACTAATAAAAATGACAAAACACATAATAAAATTACTAAAACAAACTAAAAGTAAAATGAAAACTGAGAACTTAAAAAAAATCAAAGCTTATTAAAAATATTATATTAAACAGTATATGAATAATATGAACTCAAAAATATCTTTCCACGTTCATTTGATAGATTTATGATCTTACTGGATGACTCGTTTGCGTATATTTTGATTTCTGCAAATGTCTTTTTAGGAGAAACACCTGAGACAGAGTAGAAAGCAATAAAATGTTTCTTGGTTTCTATTGAAAGTAGGAACTGGCAGACATCTGAAATGAGCATGCAGATGAGCAGAACAGTGCTGTGCACCTGAAGTCCTCCCAGCGTGAGCGTGACGGACACGTCCAGCGGAGTGTTGACCACTCCTGCCACAGATTTGATCAGAGACATGAAGAGCAGCGGGAACCAAACGATGCAGATCAGGAGCATCACGATCATCCCGCCCATTCCATACTTCACAACCTTCTTCTTCTTCTGCCCGCGCGGCTGAGGGTAACGCTGCCACACGACACACACACAGATGCTCAGGATGCTGCCTTAGGAGGAAGCTGCCTGCTATTTCTCGCTTTCTTACCTTCTCGGACTCCCTCCAGCATTTGAGGATGAAGATGTGAGCGTAGATGTCCTCCACACAGATCCAGCTAGACAAGCTGAGCGTCGTGTCCGTCCAAACCCAGTCCATCACCGCCCGCAACTCCGTCAGGAACGGGATCAGACGGAACCTGGGACACACAACGCACACTAAGCAGGCGCATCTGTTATGTATAGAAAACAACTGGCTTGCTTTAACTTCCTTTTAAAAATTCAGTCATTAATTACTCACCCTCATGTTGTTCCAAACCCGTAAGACCTCCGTTCATCTTCGGAACACAAATTAAGATATTTTAATGGAATCTGAGAGCACTCTGACCCTGCATAGACAGCAATGATATTACCACGATCAATGCACAGAACCGTAGCAAGGATATTGGTAAAATAGTCCACGTGACATCAGGGGTTCAACCGTAATTTTACGAAGCTACGAGAATACTTTTTGTGTGCAAAGAAAACAATAACAACATAATTTTTTCAGCAATTCTTCTCCCCGAGTTACCGTCTTCCGCGAACGTAATCAACGTAATCAGTGTTCAGCATGCACGCTTTCTACTAAACGTAAACCATGCTGATTCAAAGACAAAGCTTCGGAAAATTACGGTTGAACCCCTGATGTCACATGGATTATTTTACCGATCTCCTTGCTACGTTTCTGCGTGTTGATCGTGGTTGTATCCTTGCTGTCTATGCAGGGTCAGAGAGCTCTCAGATTCCATCAGAAATATGAACGAAGGTCTTACGGGTTTGGAACGACATGAACGGTGAGTAATTAATGACAGAAATGTCATTTTTGGGTGAACTAACCCTTTAATTATGGGCATTGGTCGCTATTTTTTTTTTCATTCCACAATAACAAACACTAAATTACATGCAACATCACCCTATAAAAACTGCTGTTGAACATGTTTCTCACCCCTGGAAGAGGAAGAGGTTGACGTAGCTGTAGCTCTTGGTGAGGAAGTTTCCCAGGATGCGAGTCGGATATCCACAGCGGATCTGATACGCTGACAGGCCGAAGTAAATGCATTTCACAAAGTACCACAGCTGAGCGATATTGTTCTGACTGAAGCGCCTGCACAGAGGAGATCAAACACATGTTAGGGCATCGAGGGCATTTCTTCTTCATGTTCTACCTAACAGGGATTACGGAAGACATCTCTGCATCATTTGTTCTCACAGAAGTTTTTTTCTCTCTTATTACTACAGTATATTTATTTTTCATATATGTTTATTAGTGTGCAGATATGTTATTTACAAAGTGTGCAGTTTAATATAAATGGACGATGTATAATTATGAAAGATTAATTGTTCAGGCTGAATATAGCCTGTGGGAAAAAACTGTTCTTGTGCCTGGCTGTTCTGGTGGTCAGTGCTCTGTAGCGCCGACCAGAAGGCAACAGTTCGAAGATTGAGTGGGCTGGGTGTGAGGGGTCTAAGGTGATTTTTTTAGCCCTATTCCTCACTCTGGAGAGGGGCACCAATAATCCTCTCAGCTGTCCTGACTGTCCGTTGTAGTCTCTTGATGTCTGATTTGGTAGCTGAACCATGCTGTCTAGTTATGGATGAACACAGGACACACTCAATTTTCTTTGCCTTCCTGACTGTCCGTTGTAGTCTCTTGATGTCTGATTTGGTAGCTGAACCAAACCAGACAGTTATGGATGAACACAGGACAGACTCAATTTTCTTTGCCTATAATAGGCTAATAATAATAATAATAATAATAACAATAGCCTAATAATAATAATAATAATGTACAGCATTTTCTTTACTCAAAAAGAAAAAGAAAAAAAAAACAGGAAGAGATCTGGTAACGTTAGCCTATAACCCGCTGCGCTTAGTCACAGCCAATACAGCATCATCTTTTCAAGATTTTGGCCAAATGTCGGCTACTAAACAAAAGAAAAAATCTATCAACACTTTAAAGACATTCAAGTATTTTTAAGAGATTTAAAAATGTTTGCTGCATTGTTAAAAAACGCTACTTGTATAAGATTGTGTTTTGAGAGTGAAAAAAACCCAACATAAGTCGCGTATAGGCTCACGTCGCATTTTATTAGCCCTATTACATTCAGAAATAATGTAGGCTAAAATGCCAGTAGGCTAAAGCAAAATGTCTACAAACATTATAAACACATTTATTAGTTTCTCTCAACAAATCCTCTAAAGTTAAGACTATGCGTTTAGGCTATAAAAACGTCAATCCAAAAACAAATTCATTTAAGGTGAAACTGATGCCTACCTAATATTATTTATTATAGGCTTTGTACTTTCATCAACGTGAAACATCATCCTTCACATCGGCTATATTAGCACAGTGAGGTGCTGGTCACGCTGAACACAACAGATTGAACAAGGGAATCTGTAATTGGAATGGATTCACATTGTGGAAATCACAAGGCCTTAATTTATTTGAGTCCATTTTACTCTCAGTAAAATGGCATTTTGCTGATGAAAATAAAAATGTTGTTAATAATATGCAAAATGATGTATTTTAATCTATCAAACGTATAAAGGATTAATGAACTTCTAATGTAATATAATGTCAAAACGGTCCTGAATGAATGATTTGAATTCACATTTAAATACTGCATCCTGTTTGTCACCGTTCTTTTACCTGTCTGTGATTCCTGGTAGGATGAAAAACATCCAGAAATGGATGCCGAACACCAGGACGACCTGGAAAATCACTTTTCCCATCACTGTCTTGCGGAGGTACAGGGCGCGATCCACCACCATCGTGCCGAACTGGATGAGCACCATGACGAGGAACGGCCCGGGAACTTGGTCTTCTGACAGCGAGGATGTGATATCAGCACCTCCCTGATGTTTCTGTGAGCCAGACAAAACACACATCAACACACAGCCAAGGAGAGTTCGTTTTAAGAGTCCGTTTAGAAGAGAAAAAGGCAGATCTGATACCTAGCTGTCTACTGGCACGCATCATTTTTAAAAATACTTTTAATACTAATTGCAAATACTTTCAAATTTACCCCAAATGCCCAGAAGCCAAAGACAATAATGATGAAATCAACAGTGTCTGCTAGAAACATCAAGACGTAAACATCTGTCACGGCGTTGTACTCAGGGTGGATCAGGTTATAGAAGAACTGACGGATGGGCTGATAGAACTCAACCAATCTGAAGAGAGAAGATAATATAAAGAGACAGGCTAATATAACATATTAAAAACAGGATAAAGAATGAAAGCGTGTGCATCAAGCAGCCAAAACAGTCAGCATGAAATGGCATTCATAACCTATTTTCCTAACATAATCTGTTCAATGAGAGAAAAATGACTTGAATTTATCCATTATCCAACTGACTGGATCGTTTAAAGTGTAGGGCACTATGAAATCTGTTTAGTTTTTCCCCCAAATTCCATGTTTTTAATTTTAAATGTTTCTGGATTCCGTTTTAATACTTTAATTATCCGTGACACTGAGCCCGAGAGAGAGAGAGAGCAGGTGCATTAATTCAGGAAAACAAACGCTAAGGTATCGCAGGATTTGAAAAGGAAAACGGTGATTCATCTAAGACCCATTTATTGCCTGTTTAATCAAAGTTGTAAAGTAAATAAATGGCAATTTTGGAAACAAGACAAAAATTTCAATACCATTACATTAAGCAATAAAAATAAATTAAATAATTAAAAACAACCCCCCCCACAAAATCAGGGCTTTAAAATGGATTCTGCAGGGCTGCAAAATAATTGCAAACCCCATTAAATAAATCTAAAATGCTCGTATAATATTTAACAACCAACACTTTCTGAAGGCTTGTTGGGTTGCGTTTTAAAATCACACAAATCTTTACAAACAGTGTTTATTATTTCATAAAATCAAAGAGAAGTAAAAAAAAAAAACACTTCAGCCTGACATTGCACTTTTTTAACTAGGGTAGCAATATCACAAAAACGGCAAAATCTGTAACGGTAAAAGATACATAAATGTTCTAATTGTAATTTTCTAACTGATTTTTAATATACAAATAATATAATATATATAAGCATTATTATTATTAGGAATGTTTTATATAATATTTATATTTTTTATATTTTTTAACTATATTTTTAACTATAATGTGCACTGATGAATCTTTCACAGTAAGAAACATTTAGTAACTGTAGAAGTAAATAAAGTACATTTGAATTCTTTTCCCACACACTAATTTTTGAACAGGTAAACCTTTGCTTTTGCATTTAAGAATTACATTTGACTTGATGCATTTAATTACTAAATGTTCCTTATTGTCAAAGATGTCAGTGCAAAATGTTATGATTGTAAAATGTATCATTTTCTCCTCTCCAGGTTTCAGATAGTTCTCGATTCTGCAGATGTATCCTGGTGAAAAGTGCGATGTCATGCTGAAGCTCTTTACTTGTGTTTGATTTTCTCAAATAATCTGAAACCTGGAGAGAGGAGGAGAGAAACCTCAAACGCTAGGAATTGATTTAAAAAATCCATTTTTTGGTTTTCAAAGCTCTCAACAGTCTAGTGGCTTCGTTTAGATTTCTTAATGTCTGGTGAATTATGTTTCCAGCTGGATCTTGGCTCTGATCTCTCATCTAAGTCGCTAAACATCTAAAAACTGAAGTAGAAAACAGCCAGTATTTATTCTGAACAAGATTTTGGAATGCAAAATCCATTCGTGTGCAAACCTTAAAGCTCAAATAAACATGCAAACATATAGTATTTAAATATAATGACAAAATATACTTATTTAGGTTTTTAATTTCTATGTATTCTGCATTTGCTAACTCTCACAGCTAACAGGGAACGTTCTCTCAAAAGTTATGAGCAACCATAGGCGGAGGGCCACGGGGTCTTATGGCAAAAATGTCACTAAATTGGACAAAAATGCTCCTGCACAAACAAATTAAATATATTGCTTCTGTTGCTAACAAAGAGGAAATAAATAGAAAGTGTCGATTCGATCGCGGCATTAGATTAAGATCTGCTCATGTTGCACCGTAGTTCATTACGTTTTTACAGTTTTGCGCATTATAACCAATCACACACGATTCCGTTGAGCTTAGGAATGCAATGGCCAATCAGAGGCATTCAGATGAGTCATCATTTGTTCAAAGTTATCTAGTTTTTATGTTTTAGTTGGACATTCGTGGGTTATTTCCCATTTCAGAATATTCAGAGAACATTCAAACCTTCAAATGTAACGTTCCCAAAATTATAAAATAGAATGTTCATTTAAACGCTGTGGCATAACTAAGAAAAAAAAAAAACGTTTGAAAACATTTAATCAACTGGACGTTTTGAACATTCGGAGAACTTTTCTAAATGATGTTTTCATAACTTTATGGGAACATTAGCAAACCTTTCTTAGATTGTATTTTTGTCAGCTGGGCTAGACACAATCATTTTTTTACAAATACGTTTGATTATGCTTCAAAGTTGCTTTACCGACAAGCTTTATTAGAGCTACTAGATTCGCCACAACAATCATCACTATGATGTGGCAAATGAGAGTATGTACCTTTAGTATGGATCGGTGGAAAAACAGCACCAGCAGCTGAACCAGGTCATAGTGCACGTATCCTTCTTTCCTTTCTATGCCGATGATGTTGGGCGGATGGTATGGCTTCACCTTGGTGACATTCAGGTTCTGGTTGAATGGGAAAAAACTGAACTGGAAGAAGTATTTGACGACGATTGTGACCTGGAGAAGAAAAAAAAACACATTTACAAATTATTTATACCTATATTTAATGTAATAGTTCACCCAAAAAAAAAAATTTGCTGAAAAATCTCCTCACCCTCAGGCCATTCAAGATATAGATGAGTTTGTTTCTTCATCAGATTTGGAGACATTTATCATTACATCATTTGCTCACCAATGGATCCTCTGCAGTGAATGGGTGCCGTCAGAATGAGAGTCCAAACAGCTGATAAAAACATCACAATAATCCACACCACACCACTCCAGTCCATCAGTTAACATCTTGTGAAGGGATCACTGCGGTGTTTTAACTGCACTTCTGGCCAAAAGTCCTAATCCATAATAATGCTTCCTTCCCAATAGTACATCCCCTGTTGCTTCTCACATCAAAATCCACCTACATTTGTTTTAAACTGTTCTGGCTTGTAGATGGTGCTTGATTTGTGCAGATTTCTCTCCTGATTCAGACAAGGTGACTTTTTGAGTATTATGAATAGAGGATTTAACTGTTTAAAGTTAAAAAACGTCTTGATGGATTTGTTTCTTACAAACACGCAGCTTTTGTCTTCTCAAGATGTTAACTGATGGACTGGAGTGGTGTGGATTATTGTGATGTTTTTATCAGCTGTTTGGACTCTCATTCTGACGGCACCCATTCACTGCAGAGCATCCATTGGTGAATGCAAGTGACATAATGCTACATTTCTCCAAATCTGATGAAGAAACAAAATCACTACATCTTGGATGACCTGAGGGTGTATAACTGGGTCTGCACAGAATCTGTGCCATTCACTGAAAACAAACCCTGACCTCGGTGTACACGATGGCCGTCATCCAGAAACGCTTGCTGGGCCGAGGAACAGAGAGCATCGCCCACAGGAAGATGAGGATGGGCAGCACCAGTGTTGCCATGGAAGCCGAGATCATGTGGTTGAGGATGATGACCAGGTAACCGACCATCTCAGAGTGCGCCACCAGCAGGTTATAGAGAGCGTAACACAGCTGGAGCCCGAGCGGCTGCGATTTATAGAAATGCTCAGAATTCTCCAGCTCCTCATCATAGAACATTCTGGATAACAGCGCAAAAACAGATCCCATTAAATGACCGTATGCATGCAGTCTCTTACCTACAATTCCCACTTCTATTGTGCTCCAGTTCTGCTGGTGATGAGAGCACCAGCAATATTTGAATATTAGCAATGTTGTTTTTGTTAACTAAAACTCAAATATTTTTGCTAAATAAAAATAATGCTGAAATAAAATACATTAATACATCAAATATTATATTAAATTAAAAATATTACAGATATAAAGATGTAGTTGTTAGAAGTAAGATGAAAAACTACCTAAAAATGACAAAAGCACATTATAAAATGACTAACTAAATGACTAAACTAAAGCTTAAATAAAAATAAATTACAACTACTTAGATATATCTTTAAAAACAAAAGCACATCATACATTTACTAAATGAAATAAAACAATCTAAATGGCAACTAATTTTAAACAAAACCAATAAAAATGACAAAACACATACAATTTGTAACTAAGATATAACTCAAATTTAAATAAAAATAAAAAGCAACCATTTAGAAATATTTTAGGAAACAAAAACTAAAAATGACAAAAGCTCATAAATTACTGAGATAAAACTCAAATAAAAAAATGACAACTATTTACTGTAAATCTATTTTTAAAACAAAAACTAATTAAACTGACAAATGCAAATAATAAAATGACTATCCATTTAACTATTTAGAAATATTAAACTAAAACTAATAACAAACAAAATTGCTCAAAAAAAAATTATGTTAATCAAAACTACTATATAAATAATAGTAAAATAACACTGGTTTGCAGTAAGATGTGTGATTATTGGGATCTTTTACCACACTGACACCACAGAGCACTCTGAATAAGCTGTGATGTAATCAAGACGAGCTCTAAGTGAAAGAACTCACTTGTTGAGCAGCAGTTCGCTGGCGGTCAGATCGGTGGTCATGGAGGGCAGCAGAGGGTCGTCCAGATCGGATCTGCTGTCGGGTGTCATCAGCATCAGCCGTTTGTCACTGTCACTTTCGTCCGAGCTCAAAGACAGACGGTCGAAGCTCACGGCTTTGCTGTAGCTGGGCGGCACGTCAGCGTCCGAGGTGTTGGGGGCGTCTGTGTCCGGGGTGAAAAGATGCCCGCTGATCACGTTCTCCAGTCCTGATGATTCACCTTCATCCTGTCGGATCGGCTGTTCACCGTCCTCATCTTCAGTAATGTACTGCTCTTCTTTTTGATGCTCCTCGCAATCCAGCTGAGGAACCTGAACATCTTCAACTGCTTCCTCTGGATCCACTGAATCCCATTGGACTTCCTCTTCCACGTCTCCTGTCACTTTCTCTGCTGGCTCATCTGTCACTTCCTGTGTCACTTCCTCTTCCAGCTCACCTGTCTCTTCCTGTGTCACTTCCTCTTCCAGCTCACCCGTCTCTTCCTGTGTCACTTCCTCTGCTGGCTCATCTGTCACTTCCTGTGCCACTTCCTCTTCCAGCTCACCCGTCTCTTCCTGTGTCACTTCCTCTGCTGGCTCATCTGTCACTTCCTGTGCCACTTCCTCTTCCAGCTCACCCGTCTCTTCCTGTGTCACTTCCTCTTCCAGCTCATTCGTTGCTTCCTGCTTCACTTCCTCATGATCTGCTCTCTCAGGTTTGTCCTCAACAGTCTCTGCGGTTTCCTCCTCTTTCACCTGCACCTGTTCTCTCTCGTCCTCGACCTCGTCTATAGTGTCGTTGGTTCCTTGCCGAGAGAACAGTGTGACGCACTGAGTAGCTTCACTAGAAGCCAAACCACAAAAACAACACCAACTGATGAGTTCAAAACAATCACTGTAAACTTATCAATCTGTGAACAGTATAACATCTTAAGACATTTTGACATTGAATATTGACTTTGAATAACACAACTACCTGCAATGCTTAACATTTACTTGTATAAATTGTAAACATTTGTATATTTACTACTGAAATATCATCCTTTTAAGGATTTTATTCATTTCTAGAATCCGACTGATGTCTGATACATCATAAATGTTCATTATGTAGAACCGATAATTTTTGTTATGCTACAATAATAAAAACATATGCATTATATATATTTTATTATTAAAATAATGTATTATTTTATATTAATAACATTATTATTATGGCTGTTGTTGTTATTGTTATTACTATTAGTAAATGTTATGTTAAATGTTTTCTTTCCACTAGATGGTATTTATAATACTAATAATGATATTAATAATATCAATATTAAATTGCATTCATTTTAATAACACATTTAATTATTTTTCTAATACAACATATTATAGTTATTATAATATATATAAATAATGTACTATCATGATTAATAATAATAATAATTAAAATATTGTTATTAAAATTAATAATAAAAACATAATAATAATAATATTAAAGATATTGTTATAACTAATAAAAATTACATATTTAAAAAATACATAATTTTGTTATATTTAAAATAAAGAAATAAATCTTAAATATTTATTTATTTATCTATTAATTTTTTTATTTTAGTTATTTAGCATTTTCTTTTCGGTTGTTCATTCATCATTGTAAACCGGTTTTCATTAAAAAAAATTTTTTTTATGTAATGCTGAAATCAAAACAAAGAAGAAAAAAAACAAAGCCTGATGGGAGTGTGGAGGGTGATGAAGATGTGATGATGACGAGTCCAGCACCTGGACATGACGCTGCTTCCGCTGTCCGCAGAGGAGTTGGACATGTCCAGACCATACATTTTGCGCAGCTTGGGACGAGCGCGTTCGCTGGTTTTGGGAATATTCTGAGGCATGTCGTCCAAGTCATCCAAGGTAGACTGACGGGAAAACAGCATGGTGGCTTCGGTGTATGCGCTGATGGATGGACAGATGGACAGATGACATGAGCGGAAATATAACTCAATGAAATTGATGACAAAAAAAAAAGAGGTTGCCAAGTCTCCTGATTCTCAAATGTTGCTCCTGAGATAAGAAAAACTTTAAATATCGTGAATGTCAAATGTCATGAAAATTATGTCAATGCAAAAAATCTTAACCTTTTCTTTTCTAATAATTTTGTTTTGATTCTTATGAAATGTAGAACCGTAATTTCTACATGTCTTGATACTTTTCGTGAGATTCACTCTATAAATGCTATAAGTCAAAGCTGAAGACCTGGAGATGCTGTCTCTGGAAGCGAAGGAATCCAGGCTGTGGCCGACTCGTCTGCGGCGCTCTCTGTTTGAGCAGGAGTCCTCCTCACTGATCCGGTCCAGTCCAGATTCACGAGATCCGTTCAGTTTCATCTGCTTCTGGTAGTACACATGGATGCTCTCGCGGGACGGCACGTTTCCCTGCAGGACGAACAACACAGTGGATCAGTTCTAGACCAACATCAGCTAAACTGATTCATTTAATTGTTAGTTAGACTATAGTCATAAACTTGTTTCAGTTCCAAAGAGGTACCAACAGCATTTTTTGGTGTATTTTAAATCAAATTACACATATTATTGAACTTAAAAGTTGAATTAATTTCAGAAATTTTTTGCAATCATTTGCCATCATTACATTTAAAAATATATTTCTATATATTATAAGCAGAACCTTCTTGACTTCTCTGGTCAGCATGCAGCGCTCGATGCGCAGCACGGTGGAGATGTCGATGTATTCTCTGCAGACGGAGTTCAGCCACTTGGTGATGCTCTCAACGGTGGTCAGAAACAGCACCCAGGTGAACTTGATGATGTTGACGACCCTCTTGATGATGTTGTCTACAGGAAGTGGAAAGGTTAGTTTGGTTTGTCTGAAGTTTATATGAACAGGAAACCAATGCGCTCCATGTACACACCTGGTCCGTCCGTTTTGTCTTCCTCTGAACTCTGACGATCTTCTTCACCGATCTCTATCGCCACATGACCTACACACAGGAAGTTGCTTATCCATGAGATCAATTTATAATTATGGCCAGTTTTTCAGTTCAATTTCAGAGTCTATTTCTATCTCACAATTCTCTCTTTGTTTCTTGTTTCTGGCCTAATAAGATCTGGCAAAGGGGCTAATGAAAACTAGCCTTCAGGCCAATTTGGGTACATTTACATTCATGAATGTTGATTAATGTACACTGTCCCTTTTTGTGAAATAAATGAATTTAAAAATTTTATTGGTGGTGTAAACAAGTTTCAATAATTTTCACATGATAAAGATTGCCATACCTTCTTTCTTGTCTTTTCTACGTCTGCGGCCGTATCGCTTCCAGAAATGACGTCTCCCTTTGCCTCTTTCTTTCAGGGCTGCTTTAGAGTCAGCGATCCAGGTGTGATACACGAACTACAGAACATCAATATGAATTCATCTATTAATGCTATGTTTAAATAGTGTTGCACAAGAATGTCAGCACACACATGTCACATGTTCAGCCATTTCAGGAAGCCAGATGAAATTTAACTCATGATTCAAATTTGTCCACAACATACATATATTACATGCATCATTTAGACCATTAATTTGTATTTTAACCCCTGAAAAGTCTGAATTTGACACTGGATTAACAAGCACATCCACCACAGAATACCCACAATGAATACAAACAACTGTTTTCCATCCAAATTTTCCAAATCTTTGAAATCCATTTGCATTTTTGACTTGTATTATACATGTGTATTGACATGTTTTTATTCATTCATTGGATTGAACGAGTTGTTTGAATCCAGGTTACACAAGAAAATGGAAAATTCAAAGAGAGTGAATGTTTTTTGCTCCACTAATATCTGAATGATTCGTGAACGCTTAGTGTAAAATGGTTTGATGCTTTTTGTGGTTATTTCTCAAATGCAGTGGAGCAAATCACAATTTAGTAGCATATAAAAACCTTTAAAGTAAATAAACAGAAATAAGACAATGAAATGACTTTGAGAAAATAAAGTACCTTCCCAAAAAACACCACATTAAATAATAAACACCCTAAAATCATTTCCATTCCATGCATCCTCAAAGGAGTTATATTTCAACATTTCATTTTATTTTTTTTTACAAATATCATAACTGGAACAACATGGAATGGAAATCTTACACTAAAACACCATCAACAAACACAGAGATGGAAACACAGATGACACGTTCCCCGCGGTGGTACCTTGGCCGCCCTGATTAAATACTGCAGAACAGTTTTGGGCAGTTTAATGATAGATCTGGGTAAAGCCACGAGGGCCGAAGCAAACTTTCTGATCGCTCGCTGAGAGGAGAAAAACCAGGAGAAAGTCACAGCATCAGAGTCCTGTAGCCCTTCAAACAGTTACAACACTATACAACACAACACATGAACAATAAATCACAAGTCTGTCACTAAACAGATGGATAAAACCGCTGCAACAGATGCTCTGGAAAAAACACTTTTGAGGAATGTTTATTTGTTCATCTCTCAATCATGATTGTATTGCATTGCATTTTATGTTTTGACCATAAAACTAAGCATAAAATATCATCTTACTCATTACGACTGATATCTATCTATCTATCTATCTATCTATCTATCTATCTATCTATCTATCTATCTATCTATCTATCTATCTATCTATCTATCTATCTATCTATCCATCCATCCATCCATCCATCTACCCATCCATCCATCCATCCATCTACCCATCTATCCATCCATCCACAAACCCACCTACCCATCTATCCATCTAACCATCCACCCATCTACCCACCCACCCATCATCCATCCATCCACCCACCCATCCATCCACCCACCCATCCATCCATCCATCCACCCACCCACCCATCCATCGACCCACCCATCCATCCACCCATCCATCCACCCACCCGTCCATCCATCCACCCATCCATTATATATATATATATATATATATATATACATACAGTATATACACACATTTATATAAGTATCTGCTACACTGTTACAAAGATTTCACTGATTTACATTATAATCTATCAGAATTTTATACTTTTTGTTCATATAAGTATCAGCATCTGCACCAAACTGCATATTTGTTTTTCCTCCAAATTCTCTCTATATCACACTAAATGAGCCATAAAAGTCTGATGGATCAAAAATGATACAAACCATAAAACACATATGTGAACTGAGAAGAATAAATATAAGCTGGATTCCAGAGAAGTTCAATCTGTTTTCTTCTGCAGACTCACCTGGAAGGCTGATCTCTTGGGTGGTTCTTCATCTTTTTTCTCCTCCTCTTCCTCTTCCTCTTCACTGTCAGTTTCAAACAGGTAATAATCACCACTTCTCACCACTGAGAGAGGAATGGAGGAGCAAAAACAATCATATAAAATTGGCAAACAGAAGAATAACATGGTTTTGAGAATTCATATAACACAATAAACGTTGAAAAAGTTGGTTATTGACTAATCAATTACATGACATAACAGAAAATACTAATAAATCTCTTGACCGAACTTACCTGAATCTCTAAATCTGAAAACCATAGTCAAACTTAGTTTTTCAGGCATAACAGATTAGCATGAGTCATTAACGTTTGTAAAGCAGTACCATAAAAAACAATAAAAACCTTAGAATCTTGCACATCCCATTTTAGGCTTTTTATAAAATTTATGTTTTATATTTGTTATACTACTTCAATAAAACAGCATATTATCAATCAAATAAATCAACAAAATGATTAAAAACTACACCCATATCTCTGGCTGGGTTAGTCAGTCATCTAACACCACAGAAACACCTCTGTGTCTGCAGTTTCACAATCGCACGGCAAAACAGGATTTGGAATAAGGAAACTGCCTTGTGTCCTTGAACAGAAGAGCCGCAATGGATGGGGAGGACAGGGGAGGATGCTGGGAAAACATTTCAACACTTTATTTGAGAGCCTCAGATTAACAAAACCCTAAAAATCTCTTAAAAAGACCACATTTTCTATAGTGATTAGTGTCTCTCTTTAAAAAAACTACAATGGTGATATCATGGTTTTCAGACATGGCACCACAGTAATACCATGGATTTTTGGACATGATCATGATATTAATACTATGGTATTCTTTGCAGTACATGTAAATACCATAGTATATGAATATGGCAATCATATTCAATCATGTACCATGGTACCACCACAGTATGTTTGCGTATTACAGCTTTTCCTTAATAGTCTATATTCTAATCACTATATAAAACAAGTATTGATGTTTAAAGAAAGAAGGTTTACAGTTAAAGCGCATCTCATGTGCTTTAGTATCACGCTGATAACGGAGATCAGCTCATCAAAGACGACAAAATAAAAATACCATCTCACTCATACCACACCAACACAATGAGTTTGAGGGTATTTCTTTTGCTTTTTGATGGTTTTCTGTTGAGCAATTTCTTTGTTGAAGAGGAGATAAAGAGAGGACCAAAAATGTCTGATTTATAAAGTTATTTCACCCAACAATGAACATTTAATAAACCTCTTGTCAATTTTAATGCCTTTTGCTTTATTTGAACAAAAACACAGTAATATTGTGGAATAATTGAAAAACTTTTCTTTTTGAATATATTTTCAAATTTAATTTATGCTTCACATTTTTGAGGAAACTGATCATTCAGGATTTTTTTTGTTAAATAGAAAGCTCAAAAGAATGGCATTTATTTGAAATAGAAATCTTTTGTAACATTATAAATGCCTTTAGAGTTTGAGCAATTTAATGCATCTTCTATGAACAAAAATATTAATTCAATTTAAAATTCATTTAAAAAATATAGAAAAAACATTGACTTCCTTTGCACAAAAAAAAAAAAAAGAGTGCCATGAACATTCTGCTAAATAACGTTTTAAAGCATTTTCATTTATGGATGAAATACTCTCATAATACCAAGGCAGCTCAAGCTGATTCATTATTATATGGTCATGAGGAAAATCTCTCTCTTTTCCACAACAGAGTGTCTAGTGGATTTGAATAAAGCAGAGTGATTCTCTACTGTACGGCTCCGTTCACCTGCTCATACGGTCACGTGACAACAAACCAGCACCATCCAGACATTCAACTTTTCCTCCGGCTGCTGTATAGATCTATT
The DNA here is from genome assembly GCF_001515645.1 of Sinocyclocheilus grahami. Taxonomy (NCBI): domain Eukaryota; kingdom Metazoa; phylum Chordata; class Actinopteri; order Cypriniformes; family Cyprinidae; genus Sinocyclocheilus; species Sinocyclocheilus grahami. Next base: position 436,879 of record NW_015506545.1, read on the forward strand.
TAAGGCACCAAATCAATGTCATTTTTTACATCTGTAAGTGTTAGGATACTTTTATTTAAAGTCATCATTTAGTTTTACACTTCAAAAGATCACGGAAAGTGTGATTCCTGATGAAATGACTGCTTTAAAGTGTCTACCACTGGTAGTTAACACTGCATGTACAATCATAAGGCAGACGGCCTTAAATAGATGTAGAAAAGTCTAAGGTCTGACGGAGCACAAGTGCAGTATGGGAATCCTCTGACTTCTGGTCAAGGACACAAGGATCAGTGAGATCAGAGGAAGGTATGAGGAACCTACTGGACGCATGGTCAACCCAAGGCCTCCACCACTGCTTTTTGTGCACCTTGTTTTTCTTTTTCTCTGCAAATGAAATGTTAGAACGTTAATGAAAGCATGTCAGAAGTGACATTGGCGAAATTGGAACCTTTTCCTGGTTGCTTTACGGAGAATGTGAAGAATATGCAGCTAAATACACACATGAGAGTGCTAAACTTGGCTTTTTACAGTTCTGTTTGTGGTGCTTCTATGAAAGCACACTATTTTATCTTACTGTCGTGATCTACATCATACCATCATCATCACCGTCGTCGTTGTCGTCAGGCTGGATAAATTTCTGCTCGTCTCCAGACTCCTGAGCCATGCTGAGCATCTTCTCCTTTCCTCTCTTGAACTTCTGCTGCCGCATCTTAATATGATCCATCCTAAATGAATGCATTCATAGTAATGAGAGAAATCATTCACAGCACATTTAATAATAATAATAAACTCTAATAACATGTACATTGTAGTAATATACGCTTTTTAAAAGTTTGGGGTCGCTAAGATTTTTTAATATAAAAAGTCTCTTCTGCTCACCAAGGCTTCATTTACTTAATCATAAATACAGTAAAAATTGTAATATTATGAAATACTATTGCAATTGAAAATAAATATTGAGTTGAATTGAAAATCAGTCATAAGGGTACATTTTTCAAAATTGAGATTTATACATCATCTGAAAGCTGAATAAATAAGATTTCGATTGATGTATGGTTTGTTAGGATAGGACAGAATATTTGGCCGAGATACAACTATTTGAAAATCTGGAATCTGAGGGTGCAAAAAAATCTAAATATTGAGAAAATCGCCTTTAAAGTTGTCCAAATGAAGTTCTTAGCAATGCATAGTACTTCTCAAAAATAAAGTTTTAATATATTTACGGTAGGAAATTTACTAAATATCTTCATGGAACATGACCTTTACTATACTAATGATTTTTGGCATAAAAGAAAAATCAATAATTTTGACCCATACAATGTATTTTTGGCTATTGCTACAAATATACCCCAGCGACTTAAGATTGGTTTTGTGGTCCAGGGTCACATATTGTAAAATGCATTGAATTTTCAGCATCATTACATAAAAAAAAAGAAAATCTTACTGACCCCAAGCTTTTTAATGCTAGCAGGCTAGTGAAAGCGAAGTTTCTACATAACTACATAACATGAGCTAAGGTTGCTAGGTGGTTTTCGATTAGAAATTATGACTTGGGTAACTGTTGAGCTCTACTATGGACTATTACATGCAACTCATGAAGTCAAACACAAATGAAAGGATGTTTCTCACTGTCTCTTCAGTTGCTCCATGGATCTCTTCTCCTCCTCCAGACGAGCTCTCACGGCCTTCACAATGCTGGCCTGAAACAACTCTGCTCCTCTGACAGACAGACAGACAGACACACGGACAATACTTAACTAAACTGTACTGACATTTACACATACTCCACTACATACTATAAATGACACATTTATGTTCTTAGTTCATACTTAAAAATGTATGGAAGTCTGTTTTTTTTTGTAAGTCCACCTATCCATCCATCCATCCATACATTCAACCACCCATTTTTTCTTAGAATTCTGAGTTTACATCTCACATTTCTTACGTTTCCAGAGAATTCTTTTTATACATTACAATTCAGACTTCTCTTCTCAGAACTTTGAGTTTATATCTCAGAATGCTGATATGTTTTCTGACAATTGCGAGTTTAGATCTTGTAATTCTGTATTTAAGTTGCACAATTATGACTTTTTTCTCACAATTCTGGGAGAACATTTCACAACTCTGACCTTTTTCCTCACAATTGCAATTCATCTCCCAATTCTGATGTGTGACCCTGAAAAAGCAGTGTTAAGTCGCTGGGGTATATTTGTAGCAATAGCCAAAAATACATTGTATGGGTCAAAATTATCGATTTTTCTTTTATGCTAAAAATCATTAGAATATTAAGTAAAGATCATGTTCCATGAAGATATTTTGTAAATTTCCTACCGTAAATATATCAAAACTTTATTTCTGATTAGTAATATGCATTGCTAAGAACTTCATTTGGACAACTTTAAAGATTTTTTTGCACCCTCAAATTCCAGATCGTCAAATAGTTGTATCTCGACCAAATATTGTCCTATATTTCAATGGAAAGCTTATTTATTCAGCTTTCAGATGATTTATAAATTTCAATTTCGAAAAAATTAACACTTAAGACGGTTTTGTGGTCCAGGGTCACATATTTTTTCTTCTTCTCAGAATTATGAGGAAAAGTCTGAATTGTGAGATATAAACTGAGAACTGAGAGGAAAAAAAAGTCGTAATTGCAAGATAAAAAGTTGTGGGCAGAAATATGTTTCCATAGAAATGTTCTCCAAACTGCAAGTATGAAATTATCCCTCAAACAAAAACATACATTCAAAACCAATCTAACACACTTGTGTGTAAACGTATGTAAACATGTTGTACCGAGATGCGAGAATCTGTCCGGCGCGGATGTCTGCGACCACATGCAGGAAGTAGTAGCTCATGAAGACACGTCTCTGCAGCAGGAGGAACGTAAAGCAGATACTGTCCCAGATAATCCCAGCCTCGTCCCTTGGCACCTCACAATTCTCTAAAGACACGCCTGAAGACACACGGAACACATATAAAGCCATTAGAGATCATTTGAATAATGCAATGCTGCTTCTCAACCAAAAGTTCTAAGTTAAAGTTGCATGTTGCTATGCAAACAAGCATAAAAATATACTGTGCACACAAATATTGGCTAAAATAATACATATGCAATTAAGTTAACATTTGATAATTATTTTACTTATTTTGAAATATATTTGTAATGAACAGTTTGTGGACACCACCTTGGTTCATCACAATGCATTGCCTTTTTTGTGAACGACAGATGCTATGGTGTCTTTGAAAGCAGACAAATAGGCTGCCTTCTGAAACTATGATGCTTTTGTAGACAGCTCACAATATGTTTAATTTATATAACAACAAAGATTAGAAACCAGAATGTTGGCCAAAAGCAACCTTTCTTTACCTTCTAGAGCTTTGTATTCTTTTATGGTGCAGGCAAGACTGAGCAGCTGAACCAACCAGCAGCTATTCTTCACCAAATGCTTGATATAACCACATGCCAAAATCTGTGGAAAAAGAAAAGAAAAGAAAAATATAGGGGGGAAAAATACAATTCTTAATGCATGTTACTCATCTTTTAATTTATTGCTTAATTAATTTTTTTCTGTTTATGCATTTACTAGCCTCCTCAACAGACTAAAATAATAATTTATCTTAATAGTTTTAATAGTTGCACAATAAATCCTATATATATATACTTAATAAATAGCACATTTAATTTTAAAGCATGATTAATCTTTTAACAAAAGAAAATAATATATATATTTTTTATTTTATTCACTGATACAAAACTTCATGGTAATGAAACACTAAATAGAGAATATATACTGTAAAATAAAAAGTGTAAAATTCACTGCACTGTAAAAATAAAAAATATGAATTATAAATTATTATAATATAATTAAAATTAATATTATAATTATAAATTAATAAACATATGTTGAGATGTTCTTTTTTATTTCTCTGCAAATAAATAAATAAATACATTTCATACATTAATATAATGATTTTGGCAGAATCGGCTGAAAACTGTAAATGCATTTCTTTAAGGGATAAGACACTCACAGCAAACACGTTCTTCATTGTGATGACGAAGACATTGTAAGCTATGAGGACATCCCAGTAACGGAGGATCTTCTTGATTGGCTTGAGCAAGAGATCGCCACCGAAGAGCAGGAAGTAAAAACACGCCACCAGGTAACCCATGCAGAAGACACTGATCCGAGTCGTGCCCGTGATGAAGATGATGGTCAGGACGAACCAGAACAGGTAGCTAAACATGATCACCTTCAGCATGTCCAGGTACGACCTGAGAGAAGGAAATAATATTAACATGAGAGCAACGTTTAACTGACGTTTGTTTAAATGATCCATCCAAACTAGCGATGCGCCAATAATAAACTTCTCAGCCCATACCGATAGTCGATTATTCCGAATGATATCTGCCGATACCGATAGTTTAGTTTTCTTAAGAAAAAAATCTCACCCTGTTAACTATAGGGAGCCCTCTAATTTTGTACATAATATTAGAGGTTAAAATTAACAACAAAGCTATTATATTAAATGCTGTTTATTTTAAGATAATAATCACACTCAAATAAAAAACTCTTGTATACAACTCAATTGCACAATGTAGTTTTCATAAAAATGGGTCATCATGACAGATTTATTCAAACATACATATATAATTAATAGTGTTTCTTTTATAGTTAAAGGGGTCATATGATGCGATTTCAAGTTTTCCTTTCTCTTTGGAGTGTTACAAGCTGTCCGTGAATAGATAAGATCCCTAAAGTCTCAAACCCAAAGAGATATTCTTTATAAAAGTTAAGACTGGTCCACGCCCCCCTAAAATGGCTCGTTCTAACACGCCCGCACATATCTACATCACGATGTGGGAAGAGTTGCATAACGCCGCCCAAATGTTCACACAATGAAAGAAGGCATAACTTTTATTCTTGCTGTAGTATTGTTGCTGCCGCCGTCATGTTGTGAAGACACTGTGTGTTTCGTTGTGAAATCGAAACTACTTTGTTTGGTCTTCCAAAGGAGGACACAACTAGAAATCAGTGGTTAAGTTGTATTTACAACACTGTTCCAGAACAGTTCAA